>NC_057801.1:723528768-723722442 GCF_018294505.1 Triticum aestivum
GAGGGCGGCCAGCGGGGGAGGAGGCCCAGCGCAGGGGAGGGCGGCCGGCGGGGGAGGAGGGCCCTCACGGGGGAGGGCAGCCGGCGTAGGACACGGGGCGGCGGCCGGCGTAGGACACGGGGCGGCGGCCGGAGTGGGGGATTGAGGGGCACGTGAGTGTGAGAGGGTGAGTGAGAGAGAGGGGCGCGCACGCGGGCCGGAGGGAGAGGAAGTTGAGGTGGGCTTAGTAGCAGCGTGGGGGAGGAGGCCTAGCGCTATAGCTAAAGCTGCAACAGGGGGCCGAGTGCATGGACCACTAACAGCAGCGCTGGCCTGGAAAACACGCGCTACTGCTAACATGCGCTTGCAGCGCTGGTTTTGGCCGGCACTACTGCTAAGTAGCAGTAGCGTGGGGTATATAACCAACGCTACTGCTAAATGTCTACCTATAAGCATTTTCCTAGTAGTGGCATGTCGCGGGCTGGATAAGTGGGTAACGGTTGGATTTGTCTTATCACTATATAAGGGGAGTCTTCTTCTCCGAGTTGACTACCTCTTCGATCCCTAAGCTCCATTGTTGCTCTAAGCTGCATTTTCACCTGATCTCTCTCCCTAGCCAATCAAACTTGTTGATTGTCTAGGGATTGGTTGAGAAGGCCTTGATCTATACTTCCACCAAGAGAAATTTGATTCCCCCACTAATCCCTTGCAGATCTTGTTACTCTTGGGTGTTTGAGCACCTGATAACCCACAAGTATAGGGGATCACAACAATTTTCGAGGGTAGAGTATTCAACCCAAATTTATTGATTCGACACAAGGGGAGCCAAAGAATATTCTCAAGTATTAGCAGTTGAGTTGTCAATTCAACCACACCTGGATAACTTAGTATCTGCAGAAAAGTATCTAGTAGCAAAGTATTATGGAAGTAACGGTAACAGTAGCAAAAGTAACAGTAGCAGTTTTGTAGTAATTGTAACAGTAGCAACGGTAAAGTAAATAAGCAAAGAACAATATGTGAAAAGCTCGTAGGCATTAGATCAGTGATGGATAATTATGTCGGATGCCATTCCTCATGTAAGGGTTATAACATAGGGTGACACAGAACTAGCTCCAGTTCATCAATGTAATGTAGGCATGTATTCCGAATATAGTCATACGTGCTTATGGAAAAGAACTTGCATGACATCTTTTGTCCTACCCTCCCGTGGGAGCGGGGTCCTAATGGAAACTAAGGGATATTAAGGCCTCCTTTTAATAGAGTACCGGACCAAAGCATTAACACTTAGTGGATACATGAACTCCTCAAACTACGGTCATCATCGGTAAGTATCCCGATTATTGTCACTTCGAGGTTAGCGGATCATAACACATAATAGGTGACTATAGACTTGCAAGATAGGATCAAGAACTCACATATATTCATGAAAACAAAATAAGTTGAGATATGTAATCATGGCACTCGCGCCCTAGTGACAAGCATTAAGCATAGCAAAGTCATAGCAACATCAATCTTAGAACATAGTGGATACTAGGGATCAAACCCTAACAAAACTAACTCAATTACATGGTAAATCTCATCCAACCCATCACCGTCCAGCAAGCCTATGATGGAATTACTCACGCACAGCGGTGAGCATCATGAAATTGGTGATGGAGGATGGTTGATGATAACGATGGCGACGAATTTCCCTCTCCAGAGCCCCGAATGAACTCCAGATCAGCCCTCCCGAGAGACATTAGGGCTTGGCGGCGGCTCCATATCGTAAAACGCGATGAAACTTTCTCTCTGATTTTTTCTCCGCAAACGTGAATATAGAGAGTTGGAGTTGAGGTCGGTGGAGCTTCAGGAGGCCCACGAGGCAGGGGGCACACCCTAGGGGGGGGCACCCTCATGGATAGGGTGTGGGCCCCCTGACATTGATTATTTCGCCAATATTTTTATTAATTCTAAAAAGTTGCTACTCGGATTTTCTGGTCATTCCGAGAACTTTTATTTCTACACAAAAATAACACCATGGCAGTTCTGTTGAAAACAGCGTCAGTCCGGGTTAGTTCCATTCAAATCATGCAAGTTAGAGTCCAAAACAAGGGCAAAAGTGTTTGGAAAATTAGTTACGACGGAGACGTATCAACTCCCCCAAGCTTAAACCTTTGCTTGTCCTCAAGCATTTCAGTTGACAAACTGAAAGTGATAAAGAAAAACTTTTGCAAACTCTATTTTCTCTTGTTGTTGCAAATATGTAAAGCCAGCATTCAAGTTTTCAACAAATATTATGAACTAACCATATTCACAATAACACTTAGGTCTCATGTTTACTCATGTCAATGGCATAATCAGCTAGCAAGCAATAATAATAAATCTCGGATGACAACACTTTCTCAAAACAATCATAATAGGATATAACAAGATGGTATCTCGCTAGCCCTTTCTGAGATCGCAAAACATAAATGCAGAGCACCTTTGAAGATCAAGGACTGACTAAACATTGTAATTCATGGTAAAAGAGATCCAATCATAGTCATACTCAATATAAATTAATAGTAATGCATGCAAATGACAGCGGTGCTCTCCAATGGGTGCTTTTTAATAAGAGGATGATGACTCAACATAAATGTAAATAGATAGTCCCTTCGCAGAGGGAAGCATGGATTTGTAGAGGTGCTAGAGCTCGATTTTGAAATAGAGATAAATAACATTTTGAGCGGTATACTTTCATTGTCAACATAACAACTAAGAGATCTCGATATCTTCCATGCTACACACATTATAGGCGGTTCCCATACAGAATGGTAAAGTTTATACTCCCCCTCCACCAACAAGCAGCAATCCATGGCTTCCCTGAAACAACGGGTGCCTCCAACTAACAACAATCTTGGGGGAGTTTTGTTTGTAATTATTCGATTTGATTTAAGCATGGGACTGGGCATCCCGGTTACCAGCCGTTTTCTTGTGAGTGAGGAGCGGAGTCCACTCCTCTTGAGAATAACCCACCTAGCACGGAAGATACAGACAAACCTAGTTGATACATGAGTTGTTCGAGCATACAAAATAGAATTTCATTTGAAGGTTTGGAGTTTGGCACATACAAATTAACTTGGAACGGCAGGTAAATACCACATATATGAAGGTATGGTGGACTCATATGGAATAACTTTGGGGTTTATGGAGTTTGGATGCACAAGCAGTATTCCCGCTTAGTACAAGTGAAGGCTACAAAGAGACTGGGAAGCGACCAACTAGAGAGCGACAACAGTCATGAACATGCATTAAAATTAATCAACACCGAGTGCAAGCATGAGTAGGATATAATCCACCATGAACATAAATATAATGAAGGCTATGTTGATTTTGTTTCAACTACATGCATGAACATGTGCCAAGTCAAGTCACTCGAATCATTCAAAGGAGGATACCACCCTATCATACCACATCACAACCATTTTAATAACATGTTGGCATGCAAGGTAAACCATTATAAAATCCTAGCTAATTAAGCATGGCATAAGCAAGTTTAATCTCTAATTGTCATTGCAAACATGTTTATTCATAATAGGCTGAACCAGGAATGATGAACTAATCATATTTACAAAAACAAGAGAGATCGAGTTCATACCAGCTTCTCTCATCTCAATCATTTCATCATATATCTTCATTATTGCTTTTCACTTGCACGACCGAACGGTGTGGATAATAATAATAGTGCATGTGCATTGGACTAAGCTGGAATATGCAAACATTCAATTCAAGGGAGAAGACAAGGTAATATGGGCTCTTGGTTAAATCAACAATAATGCATACGAGAGCCACTCAACATTTTCATCATGGTCTTCTCCTCTTGACCCCAAAGAAAAGAAATAAAATTATTTATGAAGGAAATATGCCCTAGACGCAATAATAAAGTTGTTATTTATATTTCCTTATATCATTATAAATGTTTATTTTTCATGCTAGAATTGTATTAACCAGAAACTTAGTACATGTGTGAATACATAGACAAACATAATGTCACTAGTATGCCTCTACTTGACTAGCTCATTGAATCAAAGATGGTTCAGTTTCCTAGCCACAGACATGAGTTGTCATTTGATTAACGAGATCACATCATTAGAGAATGATATGATTGACTTGACCCATTCCGTTAGCTCAGCACTTGATCGTTTAGTTTGTTGCTATTGCTTTCTTCATGACTTATACATGTTCCTATGACTATGAGATTATGCAACTCCCGTTTACCGGAGGAACACTTTGTGTGCTACCAAACGTCACAACATAACTGGGTGATTATAAAGGAGCTCTACAGGTGTCTCCGAAGGTACATGTTGAGTTGGCGTATTTCGAGATTAGGATTTGTCACTACGATTGTCGGAGAGGTATCTCTGGGCCCTCTCGGTAATGCACATCACTATAAGCCTTGCAAGCAATGTAGCTAATGAGTTAGTTGCGGGATCATGCATTACGTAATGAGTAAAGAGACTTGCCAGTAAAGAGATTGAACTAGGTATTGAGATACCGACGATCGAATCTCGGGCAAGTAACATACCGATGACAAAGGGAACAACGTATGTTGTTATGCGGTTTGACCGATAAAGATCTTCGTAGAATATGTAGGAGCCAATATGAGCATCCAAGTTCCGCTATTGGTTATTGACCGGATATGAGTCTGGTCATGTCTACATAGTTCTCGAACCCGTAGGGTCTGCACACTTAACGTTCGGTGACGATCAGTATTATGAGTTTATGTGTTTTGATGTACCGAAGGTAGTTTGGAGTCCCGGATGAGATCGGGGATAGGACGAGGAGTCTCGAAATGGTCGAGACATAAAGATCGATATAGTGGACGACTATATTCGTACATCGGAAAGGTTCCGAGTGATTCAGGTATTTTTCGGAGTACCGGAGAGTTACGGGAATACGGGTGAATAAGTATTGGGCATCGTGGGCCAAGTGGTCGAAGAGAGGAGGCAGGACAAGGTAGGGCGCGCGGCCCCCCTAGCCCAAACCAAATTGGACTAGGGGGCCGGCCCCCCTTTCCTCCTTTCCTCCCTCTCCTTCCTTCTGTTGGGGAACATAGCAGAAATTCAAAATTTTCCTACGCGTCACCAAGATCTATCTATGGAGAAACCAGCTACGAGTAGAAGGAGAGTGCATCTACATACCCTTGTAGATCGCTAAGCGGAAGCGTTCAAGTGAACGGGGTTGATGGAGTCGCACTCGTCGTGATCCAAATCACCGATGACCAAGTGCCGAACGGACGGCACCTCCGCGTTCAACACACGTACAGCCCGGTGACGTCTCCCACGCCTTGATCCAGCAAGGAGAGAGGGAGAGGTTGAGGAAGACTCCATCCAGCAGCAGCGCAACGGCGTGGTGGTGATGGAGGAGCGTGGCAATCCCGCAGGGCTTCGCCAAGCACCATGGGAGAGGAGAAGTAGGGAGAGAGGTAGGGCTGCACCAAGAGGGAGAGAACTCATGTGTATGGTAGCCCCAAATCTCAACTATATATAGGGGGGAGGGGGGGGCTGCGCCCCCTTTAGGGTTTCCCACCCCCAAGGGGTGCGGCCAGCCCTAGATGGCAAAGGGGAGGCGGCCAAGAGGGGAGAGGAGAGGGAGGCGCACCAATATGGGCCTTAAGGCCCATCTGGACTAAGGTTTGCCCCCTCCCACTCTCCCTTGAGCCTTGGCCCCTTGTGGGGGGCGCACCAGCCCTCCTAGGGGCTGGTACCCTCCCACACTTGGCCCACGCAACCTTCTGGGGCAGGTGGCCCCACTTGGTGGACCCCCGGGACCCTCCCGGTGGTCTCGGTACATTACCGATATCGCCCGAAACTTTTCCGGTGACCAAAACAGGACTTCCCATATATAAGTCTTTACCTCCGGACCATTCCGGAACTCCTCGTGACGTCCGGGATCTCATCCGGGACTCCGAACAACATTCGGTAACCACATACAAACTTCCTTTATAACCCTAGCGTTACCGAACCTTAAGTGTGTAGACCCTACGGGTTCGGGAGACATGTAGACATGACCGAGACGTTCTCCAGTCAATAACCAACAGCGGGATCTGGATACCCATGTTGGCTCCCACATGTTCCACGATGATCTCATCGGATGAACCACGATGTCAAGGACTCAATCGATCCCGTATACAATTCCCTTTGTCTAGCGGTATTATACTTGCCCGAGATTCGATCGTCGGTATACCGATACCTTGTTCAATCTCGTTACCGGCAAGTCTCTTTACTCGTTCCATAACACATCATCCCGTGATCAACCCCTTGGTCACATTGTGCACATTATGATGATGTCCTACCGAGTGGGCCCAGAGATACCTCTCCCTTTACACGGAGTGACAAATCCCAGTCTCGATTCGTGCCAACCCAACAGACACTTTCGGAGATACCTGTAATGCACCTTTATAGCCACCCAGTTACGTTGTGACGTTTGGTACACCCAAAGCATTCCTACGGTATCCGGGAGTTGCACAATCTCATGGTCTAAGGAAAAGATACTTGACATTGGCAAAGCTCTAGCAAACGAACTACACGATCTTTGTGCTATGCTTAGGATTGGGTCTTGTCCATCACATCATTCTCCTAATGATGTGATCCCGTTATCAACGACATCCAATGTCCATAGTCAGGAAACCATGACTATCTGTTGATCACAACGAGCTAGTCAACTAGAGGCTCACTGGGGACATATTGTGGTCTATGTATTCACACGTGTATTACGATTTCCGGATAATACAGTTATAGCATGAATAAAAGACAATTATCATGAACAAGGAAATATAATAATACTTTTATTATTGCCTCTAGGGCATATTTCCAACAGTCTCCCACTTGCACTAGAGTCAATAATCTAGTTCACATCACCATGTGATTAACACTGACAGGTCACATCACCATGTGACCAACATCCAAAGAGTTTACTAGTGTCACTAAACTAGTTCACATCATCATGTGATTAAGACTCAATGAGATCTGGGGTTTGGTCATGTTGCTTGTGAGAGAGGTTTTAGTCAACGGGTCTGAACCTTTCAGATCCGTGTGTGCTTTACAAATCTCTATGTCATCTCCTAGATGTAGCTACCACGCTCTATTTGGAGCTATTCCAAATAACTGTTCTGCTTGGAGCTATTCTAAATTGTTGCTCCATTATACGTATCCAGTATCTCTACTCAGAGCTATCCGGATAGGTGTTAAGCTTGCATCGACGTAACCCTTTACGACGATCTCTTTTACCACCTCCATGATCGAGAAAATTCCTTAGTCCACTAGTTACTAAGGATAACTTTGACCGCTGTCCTGTGATCTATTCATGGATCACTCTTGTACCCCTTGACTGACTCATGGCAAGGCACACTTCATGTGCGGTACACAGCATAGCATACTGAAGAGCCTACTTCTTAAGCATAGGGGACGACCTTCGTCCTTTCTCTCTATTCTGCCGTGGTCGAGCTTTAAGTCTTAACTTCGTACCTTACAACTCAGGCAAGAACTCCTTCTTTGACTGGTCCATCTTGAACACCTTCAAGATCATGTCAAGGTATGTGCTCATTTGAAAGTATTATTAAGCATTTTGATCTATTCTTATAGATCTTGGTGCTCAATGTTCAAGTAGCTTAATCCAGGTTTTCTATTGAAAAACACCTTTCAAATAACCCTATATGCTTTCTAGAAATTCTACATCATTTCTGATCATCAATATGTCAACAACATATACTCATCAGAAATTCTATAGTGCTCCCACTCACTTCTTTGGAAATACAAGTTTCTCATAAACTTTGTATAAACCCAAAATCTTTGATCATCTTATCAAAGTGCATATTCCAACTCCGAGATGCTTACTCCAGTCCTTAGAAGGATCGCTGAAGCCAGCATACCTTTTAGCATCCTTAGGATTGAAAAAACTTTCTGATTGTATCATATACAACCTTTCCTTACGAATACTGGTAAGGAAACTCGTTATGACATCCATCTGCCAGATTTCATAAATTCAGCTAATGCTAACATGATTCCGACGGACTTAAGTATCGCTACGAATGAGAGAATCTCATCGTAGTCAACTCCTTGAACTTGTGAAAAACTCTTTGCCACAAGTCGAGCTTCATAGACGGTGATATTACCGTCCACGTCCGTCTTTTTCTTAAAAGATCCATTTATCTCAATGGCTTTACGACCATCGAGCCATTCTGCCAAAGTCTACACTTTGTTTTCATACATGGATCCTCTCTCGGATTTTATGGCCTCGAGCCATTTATCGGAATCCGGGCCTACCATCGCTTCTCCATAGCTCGTAGGTTCATTGTTGTCTAGCAACATGACTTCCAAGACAGGATTACTGCACCACTCTGAAGTAGTATGTATCCTTGTCACCCTACGAGGTACGGCAGTGACTTGATCCGAAACTTCATGATCACTATCATAAGCTTCTACTTCAATTGGTGTAGGTGCCACATGAACAACTTCCTGTGCCCTGATACACACTGGTTGAAGTGATGATTCAATAACCATATCAAGTCTCCACCATCCTCCCACTCAACTCTTTCGAGAGAAACCTTTCCTCGAGAAAGGACCCGATTCTAGAAACAATTCATATTGCTTTCGGATCTGAATTAGGAGGTATACCCAACTGTTTTGGGTGTCCTATGAAGATGCATTTTATTCGCTTTGGGTTCGAGCTTATCAATCCTGAAACTTTTTCATATAAGCGTCGCAGCCCCAAACCTTTAAGAAACGACAACTTAGGTTTCTCTAAACCATAATTCATACGGTGTCATCTCAACGGAATTACGTGGTGCCCTATTTAAAGTGAATGTGGTTGTCTCTAATGCCTAACCCATGAACAATAGTGGTAATTCGATAAGAGACATCATGGTACGCACCATATCCAATAGGGTGCAACCATGATGTTCGGACACACCATCACACTATGGTGTTCCAGGCGGTATTAATTGCGAAACAATTTCCATAATGTCTTAATTGTGTGCCAAACCTCGTAACTCAGATATTCATCTCTATGATCATATCATAGAAATTTTATCCTCTTGTCACAATGATCTTCTACTTCACTCTGAAATTACTTGAACCATTCAATAATTCAGACTTGTGTTTCATCAAGTAAATATACTCAATATCTACTCGAATCATCTGTGAAGAACATAACGATATTCACTGCATGCCTTAGCACTCATTGGACTGCACACATCAAAATGTGTTACTTCCAACAAGTTGCTATCTTGTTCCATTTTACTGAAAACGAGGTTTTTCAGTCATCCTGCCCATGTGGTATGATTTTCATATCTCAAGTGATTCAAAAATCAAGTGAGTCCAAACGATCCATCTGCATGGAGTTTCTTCATGCGTATACACCAATAGACATGGTTCGCATGTCTCAAACTTTTCAAAACGAGTGAGTCCAAAGATCCATCAACATGGAGCTTCTTCATGCGTTTTATACCGATATGACTTACGTGGCAGTGCCACAAGTAGGTGGTACTATCATTACTATCTTTTGGCATGAACATGTGTATCACTACGATCGAGATTCAATAAACCATTCATTTTAGGTGTAAGACCATTGAAGGTATTATTCAAATAAACAGAGTAACCATTATTCTCCTTAAATGAATAACCGTATTGTGATAGACATAATCCAATTATGTCTATGCTCAACGCGAACACCAATCTCGATGGTAGAGGGAGCGTGCGATGCTTGATCATATCAACATTGAAACACTTCCAACACATATCGTCAGCTCACCTTTAGCTAGCCTCCGTTTATTCTGTAGCTTTTATTTCGAGTTACTAACACTTAGCAACCGAACCGGTATCTAATACCCTGGTGCTACTAGGAGTACTAGTAAAGTACACATCAACATAATGTATATCCAATATACTTCTATCGACCTTGCCAGCCTTCTCATCTACCAAGTATCTAGGGTGGTTCCGCTTCAGTGTCCGTTCCTCTTATTACAGAAGCACTTAGTCTCGGGTTTGGGTCCAACCTTGGGTTTCTTCACTAGAGCAGCAACTGTTTTGCCGTTTCATGAAGTATCCCTTGTTACCCTTGCCCTTCTTGAAACTAGTGGTTTTACCAACCATCAACAATTGATGCTCCTACTTGACTTCTACTTTCGCGGTGTCAAACATCACGAACACTTCAAGGATCATCATATCTATCCCTGATATGTTATAGTTCATCACGAAGCTCTAGCAGCTTGGTGGCAATGTCTTTGGAGAAACATCACTATCTCATCTGGAAGATCAACTCCCACTCGATTCAAGTGATTGTTGTACTCAGACAATCTGAGCACAAGCTCATCGATTGAGCTTTCTCCCTTAGTTTGCAGGCTAAGATAATCGTCGGAGGTCTCATACCTCTTGACGTGGGCACGAGCCTGAAATCCCAATTTCAGCCCTCGAAACATCTCATATGTTCCGCGACGTTTCGAAAACGTCTTTCGTGCCTCAACTCTAAACCGTTTAACTGAACTATCGCGTAGTTATCAAGACGTGTATGTCCGATGTTTGCAACATCTACAAACAACGTTTGGGGTTCAGCACACTGAGCAGTGCATTAAGGACATAAGCTTTCTACTGTCCGCATAATTGCTACTATCAACTTTCAACTATATTTTCTCTAGGAACATATCTAAAACAGTAGAACTAAAGCGCGAGCTACGACATAATTTGCAAAAGGTCTTTTGACTATGTTCAAGATAATTAAGTTCATCTTATGAACTCCCACTCAGATAGACATCCCTCTGGTCATCTAAGTGATTACATGATCCGAGTCAACTAGGCCGTGTCCGATCATCACGTGAGACGGACTAGTCATCATCGGTGAACATCTTCATGTTGATCGTATCTACTATACGACTCATGCTCGACCTTTCGGTCTCCGTGTTCCGAGGCCATGTCTGCACATGCTAGGCTCGTCAAGTTAACCCTAAGTGTTTTCGCTGTGTAAAACTGTCTTACACCCGTTGTATGTGAACGTAAGAATCCATCACACCCGATCATCACGTGGTGCTTAGAAGCGACGAACTGTAGCAACGGTGCACAGTTAGGGGAGAACACTTCTTGAAATTTTGTAAGGGATCATCTTATTTACTACCGTCGTCCTAAGTAAACAAGATGCATAAACATGATAAACATCACATGCAATCAAATAGAGTAGTGACATGATATGGCCAATATCATATAGCTCCTTTGATCTTCATCTTCGGGGCTCCATGATCATCTTGTCACCGGCATGACACCATGATATCCATCATCATGATCTCCATCATCGTGTCTTCATGAAGTTGTCACGCCAACGACTACTTCTACTTCTATGACTAACGTTTAGCAATAAAGTAAAGTAGTTTACATGGCGTTCTTCAATGACACGCAGGTCATACAATAAATAAAGACAACTCCTATGGCTCCTGCCGGTTGTCATACTCATCGACATGCAAGTCGTGAATCCTATTACAAGAACATGATCAATCTCATACATCACATATCATTCATCACATTCTTCTTGGCCATATCACATCACAAAGCATACCCTGCAAAAACAAGTTAGATGTCCTCTAATTGTTGTTTGCATGTTTTACGTGGCTGCTATGGGTTTCTAGCAAGAACGTTTCTTACCTACGCAAGACCACAACGTGATATGCCAATTGCTATTTACCCTTCATAAGGACCCTTTTCATCGAATCCGTTCCGACTAAAGTGGGAGAGACTGGCACCCGCTAGCCACCTTATGCACCAAGTGCATGTCAATCGGTGGAACCTGTCTCACGTAAGAGTACGTGTAAGGTCGGTCCGGGCCGCTTCATCCCACAATACCGTCGAAACAAGATTGGACTAGTAACGGTAAGCATATTGAACAACATCAACGCCCACAACTACTTTGTGTTCTACTCGTGCAAAGAATCTACGCAATAGACCTAGCTCATGATGCCACTGTTGGGGAACGTAGCAGAAATTCAAAATTTTCCTACGCGTCACCAAGATCTATCTATGGAGAAACCAGCTACGAGTAGAAGGAGAGTGCATCTACATACCCTTGTAGATCGCTAAGCGGAAGCGTTCAAGTGAACGGGGTTGATGGAGTCGTACTCATCGTGATCCAAATCACCGATGACCAAGTGCCGAACAGACGGCACCTCCGCGTTCAACACACGTACAGCCCGGTGACGTCTCCCACGCCTTGATCCAGCAAGGAGAGAGGGAGAGGTTGAGGAAGACTCCATCCAGCAACAGCGCAACGGCGTGGTGGTGATGGAGGAGCGTGGCAATCCCGCAGGGCTTCGCCAAGCACCATGGGAGAGGAGAAGTAGGGAGAGAGGTAGGGCTGCACCAAGAGGGAGAGAACTCATGTGTATGGCAGCCCCAAATCTCAACTATATATAGGGGGGAGGGGGGGCTGCGCCCCCTTTAGGGTTTCCCACCCCCAAGGGGTGCGGCCAGCCCTAGATGGCAAAGGGGAGGCGGCCAAGAGGGGAGAGGAGAGGGAGGCGCACCAATATGGGCCTTAAGGCCCATCTGGACTAGGGTTTGCCCCCTCCCACTCTCCCTTGCGCCTTGGCCCCTTGTGGGGGGCGCACCAGCCCTCCTAGGGGCTGGTCCCCTCCCACACTTGGCCCACGCAACCTTCTGGGGCAGGTGGCCCCACTTGGTGGACCCCCGGGACCCTCCCGGTGGTCCCGGTACATTATCGATATCGCCCGAAACTTTTCCGGTGACCAAAACAAGACTTCCCATATATAAATCTTTACCTCCGGACCATTCCAGAACTCCTCGTGACGTCCGGGATCTCATCCAGGACTCCGAACAACATTCGGTAACCACATACAAACTTCCTTTATAACCCTAGCGTTACCGAACCTTAAGTGTGTAGACCCTACGGGTTCGGGAGACATGTAGACATGACCGAGACGTTCTCCAGTCAATAACCAACAGCGGGATCTGGATACCCATGTTGGCTCCCACATGTTCCATGATGATCTCATCGGATGAACCACGATGTCAAGGACTCAATCGATCCCGTATACAATTCCCTTTGTCTAGCGGTATTATACTTGCCCGAGATTCGATCGTCGGTATACCGATACCTTGTTCAATCTTGTTACCGGCAAGTCTCTTTACTCGTTCCGTAACACATCATCCCGTGATCAACCCCTTGGTCACATTGTGCACATTATGATGATGTCCTACCGAGTGGGCCCAGAGATACCTCTCCGTTTACACGGAGTGACAAATCCCAGTCTCGATTCGTGCCAACCCAACAGACACTTTCGGAGATACCTGTAATGCACCTTTATAGCCACCCAGTTACGTTGTGACGTTTGGTACACCCAAAGCATTCCTACGGTATCCGGGAGTTGCACAATCTCATGGTCTAAGGAAAAGATACTTGACATTGGCAAAGCTCTAGCAAACGAACTACACGATCTTTGTGCTATGCTTAGGATTGGGTCTTGTCCATCACATCATTCTCCTAATGATGTGATCCCGTTATCAACGACATCCAATGTCCATAGTCAGGAAACCATGACTATCTGTTGATCACAACGAGCTAGTCAACTAGAGGCTCACTAGGGACATATTGTGGTCTATGTATTCACACGTGTATTACGATTTCCGGATAATACAGTTATAGCATGAATAAAAGACAATTATCATGAACAAGGAAATATAATAATACTTTTATTATTGCCTCTAGGGCATATTTCCAACACCTTCTCCCTCCCTTCCTCTTGGTGGACTCCTACTAGGACTTGGAGTCCTAGTAGGACTCCACACTTGGGCGCGCATCTAGGGCCGGCCGGCCTCCGCTCCTCTCCTCCTTTATATGCTGAGGCAATGGGCACCCCATGGACACACAAGTTGATCATTGATCTTTTAGCCGTGTGTGGTGCCCCCCTCCACCATAATCCACCTTGGTCATATCGTAGCAGTGCTTAGGCGAAGCCCTGCGTCGGTAGCTTCATCAACACTGTCATCACGCCGTCGTGCTGACGGAACTCTCTCTCGAAGCTCTACTGGATCGTGAGTTCGTGGGACGTCACCGAGATGAACGTGTGCAAATCGCGGAGGTGTTGTACATTCGGTACTAGGATCGGTCGATCGTGAAGATGTATGACTACATCAACCGCATCGTCATAACGCTTCCGTTATGCTCTACGAGGGTATGTGGACGACACTCTACCCTCTCATTGCTATGCGTCACCATGATCTTGTGTGTGCGTAGCAATTTTTTTGAAATTACTACGTTCCCCAACAGTGGCATCCGAGCCAGGTTTATGCGTAGATGTTATATGCATGAGTAGAACACAAGTGAGTTGTGGGCGGTAGAAGTCATATGCTTACCAGCATGTCATACTTTGGTTCAGCAGTATTGTTGGATGAAGCAGCCCAGACCGACATTACGCGTACGCTTACGCTAGACTGGTTCTACCGACGTGCTGTGCACACATGTGGCTAGCGGGTGTCAATTTCTGGAACTTTAGTTGAACCGAGTGTGACTACACCCGGTCCTTGTTGAAGGGTAAAACAACACTAACTTGACGAAATATCGTTGTGGTTTTGATGCGTAGGTAAGAATGGTTCTTGCTAAGCCCGTAGCAGCCACGAAAACTTGCAACAACAAAGTAGAGGACGTCTAACTTGATTTTGCAGGCCATGTTTTGATGTGATATGGTCAAGACGTGATGAGACATAAGTTGTTGTATGAGATGATCATGTTTTGTTGAAGTTATCGGCAACTGGCAGAAGCCTTATGGTTGTCTCCTTATTGCATAAGATGCAAGCGCCAAATAATTGCTTTACTTTATCGCTATGCGATAGCAATAGCTGCAAGAGCAATAGTTGGCGAGACAACCATGTGACGACACATTGATATAGATCAAGATGATAGAGATGATGGTGTCATGCCGATGACAATGGAGATCATGACAATGCTTTGGAGATGGAGATCAAAGGCACAAGATGATGATGGCCATATCATATCACATATTTTGATTGCATGTGATGTTTATCTTTTACATCTTATTCTGCTTCGATTGGCGGTAGCATTATAAGATGATCTCTCACTAAATTTCAAGGTATAAGTGTTCTCCCTGAGTATGCACCGTTGCCAAAGTTCGTCGTGCCGAGACACCACGTGATGATCGGGTGTGATAAGCTCAACGTTCATCTACAACGGGTGCAAGCCAGTTTTGCACATGCAGAAATACTCGGGTTAAACTTGACGAGCCTAGCATATGCAGATATGGCCTCAGACACTGAGACCGGAAGTTCAAACGTGAATCATATAGTAGATGTAGATATGATCAAAATAGTGATGTTCACCATTGAAAACTACTCCATCTCACGTGATGATCGGTTTTGGTTTAGTTGATTTGGATCACGTGATCACTTAGATGATTAGAGAGATGTCTATCTAAGTGGGAGTTCTTAAGTAATTTGATTAGTTGAACTTTAATTTATCATGAACTTAGTCCTGATAGTATTTTGCAAATAATGTTGTAGATCAATAGCTCGCGTTGTTGCTTCCCCATGTTTTATATGTGTTCCTAGAGAAAACTAAGTTGAAATATGATAGTAGCAATGATGCGGACTGGGTCCGTGATTTGAGGTTTATCCTCATTGCTGCACAGAAGAATTATGTCCTTGATGCACCGCTAGATGACAGACCTATTGCAGGAGCAGATGCAGACGTTATGAATGTTTGGCTAGCTCAATATGATGACTACTTGATACTTTAGTGCACCATGCTTAACGGCTTAGAATCAGGACTTCAAAGACATTTTGAACATCATGGACCATATGAGATGTTCCAGGAGTTGAAGTTAATATTTCAAGCAAATACCCGAGTTGAGAGATATGAAGTCTCCAACAAGTTCTATAGCTAAAAGATGGAGGAGAATAGCTCAAGCAGTGAGCATGTGCTCAGATTGTCTGGGTACTACAATCGCTTGAATCAAGTGGGAGTTAATCTTCCAGATAAGATAGTGATTGATAGAGTTCTCTAGTCACCATCACCAAGTTAGTAGAACTTCGTGATGAACTATAGTATGCAAGGGATGACGAAAATGATTCTGGAGCTTTTCATGATGATGAAATCGATGAAGGTAGAAATCAAGAAAGAGCATCAAGTGTTGATGATTGACAAGACCACTAGTTTCAAGAAAAGGGCAAAGGGAAACAAAGGGAACTTCTTGTAGAATGGCAAGCAAGTTGTCACTTCCGTGAAGAAGCCCAAAGCTAGACTAAAGCCTAAAACTGAGTGCTTCTACTGGAAAGGAAATGGTCACTGGAAGCGGAAATGTCCTGAATATTTGGTGGATAAGAAGGATGGAAAAGGGAACAAGAGTATATTTGATATACATGTTATTGATGTGTACCTTACTAGTGTTTATAGTAGCCCCTGGGTATTTGATACTTCTTCAGTTGCTAAAAAAATTAGTAACTCGAAACAGGAGTTACAGAATAAACAAAGACTAGTTGAGGGTGAAGTGACGATGTGTGTTGGAAGTGGTTCCAAGATTGATATGATCATCATCGCACACTCCCTATACTTTCAGGATTAGTGTTAAACCTAAATAGATGTTATTTGGCGTTTTCGTTGAGCATGAATATGATTTGATCATGTTTAGTGCAATACGGTTATTCATTTAAAGTCAGAGAATAATTGTTGTTCTGTTTACATGGATAAAACCTTTGATGGTCATACACCCAATGAAAATAGTTTGTTGGATCTCGATCGTAGTGATACACATATTCATAATATTGATGCCAAAAGATGCAAAGCTGATAATGATAGTGCAACTTATTTGTGGCACTACCGTTTGGGTCATATCGGTGTAAAGCGCATGAAGAAACTCCATAAAGATGGATTTTTGGTATCACTTGGTTATTAATCATTTGATGCTTGCGAACCGTGCCTTTTGGTCAAGATGACTAAAACTCTGTTATCCGGAACAATGGAATGAGCTACTGGGTTGTTGGAAATAATACATACCGATGTATGCGGTCCAATGAGTGTTGACGCTCGTGGCGGGTATCGTTATTTTCTGACCTTCATAGATGATTTGAGCAGATATGAGTATATCTACTTAATGAAACATAAGTCTGAAACATTTGAAAAGTTCAAAGAATTTTATGGTGAAGTGGAGAATCATCGTAACAAGAAAATCAAGTTTCTATGATCTGATCATGGAGGAGAATATTTGAGTTACGAGTTTGGCCTTCATATAAAACAACGTGGAATAGTTTCACAGCTCACGCCACCTGGAACACCACAACATTATGGTGTGTCCGAATGTCGTAACGGCACTTTATGGGATATGGTGCGATCTATAATGTATCTTACCGATTTACCACTATCGTTTTGGGGTTATGCATAAGAGATAGCTGCATTCACTTTAAATAGGGCACCATCAAAATCCATTGAGACGACGCCTTATGAACTGTGGTTTGGCAAGAAACCAAAGTTGTCGTTTCTTAAAGTTTGGGGCTGTGATGCTTATGTAAAAAAGTTTCAACCTGATAAGCTCGAACCTAAATCGAAGAAGTGCATCTTCATAGGATACCCAAAATGAAACTGTTGGGTACACCTTCTATCACAGATCCGAAGGCAAGATATTCGTTGCTAAGAATGGATCCTTTCTAGAGAAGGAGTTTCTCTCGAAAGAAGTGAGTGGGAGGAAAGTAGAGCTTGATAAGGTAATTGTACCTTCTCCCGAATTGGAAAGTAGTTCATCACAGAAATCAGTTCTAGTGATTCCTACACCAATTAGTGAGGAAGCTAATGATGATGATCATGAAACTTCAGATTAAGTAACTACCGAACCTCGTAGGTCAACCAGAGTGAGATCCGCACCAGAGTGGTACGGTAATCCTGTTCTGTAGGTCATGTTACTTGACCATGACGAACCTATGAACTATGAGGAAGCGATGATGAGCCCAAATTCCGCGAAATGGCTTGAGGCCTTGAAATCTGAGATGGGATCCATGTATGAGAACAAAGTGTGGACTTTGGTGGACTTGCCTGATGATCGGCAAGCCATAGAAAATAAATGGATCTTCAAGAGGAAGACAAACACTGATAGTAGTGTTAATATCTACAAAGCTCAACTTGTTGCAAAAGGTTTTCAACAAGTTCAAGGAGTTGACTACGATTAGACTTTCTCACTTGTAGCGATGCTTGAGTCTGTCTGAATCATGTTAGCAATTGCTGCATTTTATGATTATCAAATTTGGCATATGGATGTCAAAACTGCATTCCTGAATGGATTTCTGGAAGAAGAGTTGTATATGATGCAACCAAAAGGTTTTGTCGATCCAAAGGGTGCTAACAAAGTGTGCAAGCTCCAGCGATCCATTTATGGACTGGTGCAAGCCTCTCGGAGTTGGAATATATGCTTTGATGAGTTGATCAAAGCATACGGTTTTATACAGACTTTTGGATAAGCATGTATTTACAAGAAAGTGAGTGCGAGCTCTGTAGAATTTCTAATCTTATATGTAGATGACATATTGTTGATTGGAAATGATATAGAATTTCTGGATAGCATAAAAGGGATATTGAATAAGAGTTTTTCAAAGAAAGACCTCAGTGAAGCTGCTTACACATTGAGCATCAAGATCTATAGAGATAGATCAAGACGCTTGATAAGACTTTTCAATGAGTACATACCTTGATAAGATTTTGAAGTAGTTCAAAAAGTAACCGTCAAAGAAGGAGTTCTTGCCTGTGTTGCAAGGTGTGAAGTTGAGTAAGACTCAAAACTCGACCATGGCAGAAAATAGAAAGAGAATGAAAAGTCATTCCCTATGCCTCAGTCATAGGTTCTATAAAGTATGCTATGTTGTGTACCAGACCTATTGTATACCTTGCTCTGAGTTTGGCAAGGGAGTACAATTTTGATCTAGGAGTAGATCACTGGATAGCGGTCAAGAATATCCTTAGTAAGGACTAAGGAAATGTTTCTCGATTATGGAGGTGATAAAAGAGTTTGTCGTAAAGAGTTACATCGGTGCAAGCTTTTACACCAACCCAGATGACTCTAAGTCTCAATCTGGATACATATTGAAAGTGGGAGCAATTAGCTAGAGTAGCTCCGTGCAGAGCATTGTAGACATAGAATATTTGCAAAATACATACGGCTCTGAATGTGACAGACCCGTTGACTAAACTTCTCTCATGAGCAAAACATGATCATACCTTAGTACTCTTGGGGTGCTAATCACATAGCGATGTGAACTAGATTATTGACTCTAGTAAACCCTTCGGGTGTCGGGCACAGGACGATGTGAATCACATACAGATGTGAGTATTGGTGTTCAATCACATGGTGATGTGAACTAGATTATTGACTCTAGTGCAAGTGGGAGACTGAAGGAAATATGCCGTAGAGGAAATAATAAAGTTGTTATTTATATTTCCTTATATCATGATAAATGTTTATTGTTCATGCTACAATTGTATTAACCGGAAATTTAGTACATGTGTGAATACATAGACAAACATAATGTCACTAGTATGCCTCTACTTGACTAGCTTGTTGAATCAAAGATGATTAAGTTTCCTAGCCATAGACATGAGTAGGACTCCACACTTGGGCGCGCCTCTAGGGCCGGCCGGCCTCCCCTCCTCTCGTCCTTTATATACTGAGGCAAGGGGCACCCCATGGACACACAAGTTGATCATTGATCTTTTAGTCGTGTGCGGTGCCCCCCTCCACCATAATCCACCTCAGTCATATCGTAGTGGTGCTTAGGCGAAGCCCTGCGTCGGTAGCTTCATCAATACCATCATCAGGACGTCATGCTGATGGAACTCTCCCTCGAAGCTCTACTGAATCGTGAGTTCATGGGACGTCACCGAGATGAACGTGTGCAGATCGCGGAGGTGCCGTACATTCGGTACTAGGACCGAGCGATCATGAAGACGTACGACTACATCAGCTGCGTTGTCATAACGCTTCTGCTTACGGTCTACGAGGGTACGTAGATGACACTCTACCCTCTCATTGCTATGCATCACCATGATCTTGCATGTGCATAGGATTTTTTTTGAAATTACGACGTTCCCCAACAATTTACACGGGAAAGCTCACAACAAGCAAAATAAGAATGGGAAATCTTTTTGAGTTTTCTTTTAATTACTACTACTACAAGCATGGAAAGTAAACTAGCTAAAAACTATAACTAAGTTTTTTTGGTTTTCTTAAGGTTATTCAAACACACAAGAAGAAAGCTAGAAAAAGAAAATAAACTGGCATGGATAGTACAATGAAAAAGTGTGAGCACCGACAACTAGAATGAGTGTGAGAACATGAATGTAATGTCGGTGAGAAATACGTACTCACCCAAGCTTAGGCTTTTGGCCTAAGGTTGTCTATGCCCATGGATCACGACTACTCTCTCCGGTGTACTGAGGAGTGTCATTAGAGTACCACTGGCTAGCGATCTCCTCCAGATCCCACAGATAAAAGGACGGTCGATAAGGGTCAAGTGGTGGTTTCGGCTCAGGCTCTAGGGCTGATGTCTGTCCCCGATATGCATACACAGCCCCCGGCAAGATAGGGTAAGTGCCTGTAGTTAAGTCAAACAAAGAGGGTGCAAGCAAGATAAGTCTCACTGTGTTTCTTATGAAATCTCAAATTATACATAAGCATCTTCTCATCATTTTTAACAATAAACTCATGTGCTACCATGCTTTTATAATCTAGAAAAGTAGGAGGCACCAGCTTTTCTTCTTACTCATAATGCCTAATAGGTATCCTGAAGTGTTTAGCAAGGCGTGAAGCATAGATGCCTCCAAAGATGGGGCCCTTTGTACGGTTCAGACTTAATCATTTAGCAACAATAGCACCCATACTAACAGTGTTATCACAAAATAAAGCATGGCACAAAATAATAATATCGGGAACACTAAGGTTTCCACAGTTTCCACGACCAATTAAGCATCAACTAGCAAATATTGCAAAGTAACGTAAAACAGGAAAGTGTATGCTAGTAATTCTTGCATAGGAAACCTTCCTCGTTTCCCCTACAGTAATCATATCAATAAATCCATCCACATCTTTACGACGTGGTTCCTCTAAGCCGCCCTCGAAGGGTATCTTGCAAACCGCACAAAATTCTTTTAGTGACATCTCCATAGCCTCATCATATAAATGAAACTCTACTGAAGGAGGTGATTTCTTAGGATGAAAGTAAAAAAATTGCACGAAAGTATTAGTGAGTAAGTGATACTGTTCGAGCTGGTCGTGGAGGAAACCATTGAGGCCCGCATTATCATCCAAAGAATGAAAATCATCATGAATCCCGACTGCTCTCAACAAATTATCACAAGGCCATTCACACGGCCGAACTTCCGCGACGCGAGGGAGATTATACTTGGGCTTTTTATTCTCCTTACTTTGTTTCTCCTTCGAGCTTTGTCTAGAAGAGCCCCTCAAAAATCTCTTCATCATTTTCTGAAAATTTCTGAAATTTTTAGTAGCTTCAAAATAAAAGTGAACCATACTCAATAAAATTGATAGCAACTACTCCCACAAGTGCCTAGGGACTATATCATGCATTAGAACTACTTGGGACCATATAAATTTGACATGCAAGCTCAAGAACAGTGTCACCTAGGCAGCAAAAATTTGCAATGAATAAAACACTAGAACAAAAACTAATTGGACCATTGGAGGAGTCACATACCAAAGAACAGTCCCCCAAAGCAGTTTTGTGAATGGAGCTTTGAGCAAGGAGATCGAAAATGGCAGCAAAATGAGCTAGAACTCGTGCTTGAGCTGGATAGTGATTTTTTTGGGAGGAAGAAGAAGAGCATGGGTGCAGGAATAAGTGGAGGGGGCCACCGTGGGCCCATAAGGCAGGGGGCGCGCCCTATAGGGGTGGGCGCGCCCTGGACCCTCGTGGCCAGGTGCTAGCTCCCCCTACTGCGTTCTCAGTGCCAGATATTCTCAAATATTCCAGAAAAAATCATACTAAATTTTTAGGGCATTTGGAGAACTTTTATTTTCGGGGTATTTTTTATTGCATGGATAATTCAGAAAACAGACAAAAAATATACTATTTTTTCTTTATTTAATCTAAATAACAGAAAGTAAAAGATGGGTACAGAAGGTTGTGCCTTCTAACTTCATCCATCTCATGCTCATCAAAAGGAATCCACTAACAAGGATCAAGTCTTGTTAACAAACTCATTCCGAATAACATGGAACCGGAGAAATTTCGAATAACACTAGGTTACCTCAACGGGGATATGCACATCCCCAATAATAAGATATCATATTTCTTCTTGACAGTGGGAAGAGGAAATTCAAAACCTCCAATAATAATCGATGGAATTTTTCCAATAGAATTGATACTGTGAACTTGAGGTCATTTCCTCGAAAAGTGTACCGTATGCTCATTACCATTGACATGAAAAGTGACATTTCCTTTGTTGCAATCAATAACAGCCCGTGCAGTATTCGAAAAGGGTCTACCAAGGATAATCGACATACTATCGTCCTCGGGAATATCAAGAATAACAAACTCCGTTAAGATAGTAACGTTTGCAACCACAACAGGCACATCCTCACAAATACCGACAGGTATAGCAGTTGATTTATCGACCATTTGCAAAGATATTTCAGTAGGTGCCAACTCATTCAATTCAAGTATACGATACAAAGAGAGAGGCATAACACTAACACCGGCTCCAAGATCACATAAAGCAGTTTTAACATAGTTTCTTTTAATGGAGCATGGTATAGTTGGTACTCCTGGATCTCCAAGTTTCTTACGTATTCCACCCTTAGAAGTATAATTAGCAAGCATGGTGGAAATTTTAGCTTCCGATATCTTTCTTTTATTTGTAATAATATCTTTCATTTACTTAGCATAAGGATTCACTTTAAGCATATCAGTCAAACGCATACGCAAAAAGATGTGTCTAATCATTTCAGCAAAGCGCTCAAAATCCTCATCATCCTTTTTCTTGGATGGCTTAGGAGGAAAAGTCATGGGTTTCTGAACCCATGGTTCTCTTTCTTTACCGTGCTTCCTAGCAACAAAGTCTCTCTTATCATAACATTGATTCTTTGATTGTGGGTTATCAAGATCAACAACAGGTTCAATCTCTACATCATTATTATTGCTAGGTTGAGCATCAACATGAACATTATAATTAACATTATCACTAGGTTCATGTTCATCACCAGATTGTGTTTCAGCATCAAAAATAGAAATATCATTGGGATTCTCAGGTGTGTCTACAATAGGTTCACTAGAAGCATGCAAAGTCCTATCATTTTTCTTTTTCTTCTTTTTAGAAGGACTAGGTGCATCAACATTATTTCTCTCAGAATCTTGCTCAATTCTCTTAGGGTGCCCTTCAGGATACAAAGGTTCCTGAGTCATTTTACCCGTCATAGTAGCCACTCTAACAGCAAAGTCATGTTTATTATTTAATTCATCAAGCAAATCATTTTGAGCTTTAAGCACTTGTTCTACTTGAGTGGTAACCATAGAAGCATGTTTACTAATGAGTTTAAGTTCACCCTTAACTCTAGACAAAGAATCACTCAAGTGTCCAATCATATAAGCATTACTCTTCAACTGTCTACCAACATAAGCATTAAAGTTTTCTTGTCTAGCCATAAAGTCATCAAATTCATCCAAGCATTGGCTAGCAAACTTAGTAGACGGGATTTCAACTTTATCATATCTATAGAGAGAATTTACCTTTACTACCTGTGTCGGGTTATCAAGACCATGTTTTTCTTCAATAGGAGGTATATTAAGACCATGTATTTGTTCAACAGGAAGTAAATTCTTAACATCTTCAGCTTTAATACCTTTTTCTTTCATAGATTTCTTTGCCTCTGGGATATCTTCTGGACTGAGAAATAGAACACCTCTTTTCATCGGAGTTGGTTTAGGAGTTGGCTCAGGAAGTGTCCAATTATTTTCATTAGTCAACATATTATTCAATAGCAATTCAGCTTGATCGATTGTTCTTTCCCTGAAAACACAACCAACACAACTATCCAAGTGGTCTTTGGAAGCATCAGTTAGTCCATTACAAAAGATATCAAGTATTTCATTTTTCTTAAGAGGATGATCAGGCAAAGCATTAAGTAATCGGAGAAGCCTCCCCAAGCTTGTGGGAGACTCTCTTCTTCAATTTGCACAAAATTATATATTTCCCTTAAAGCAGCTTGTTTCTTATGAGCAGGGAAATATTTAGCAGAGAAGTAATAAATCATATCCTCGAGACTATGCACACAACCAGGATCAAGAGAATTAAACCAAGTTTTAGTATCACCCTTCAATGAGATGGAAATATCTTAAGGATACAGTAGTAGCGAGATTTCTCATCATTAGTGAATAGGGTGGCTATATCATTCAATTTAGTAAGATGTGACACAATAGTTTCAGATTCATAGCCATAAAAAGGATCATATTCAACCAAAGGAATTATCTCAGGACCGACAGAGAAATCATAATCCTTATCAGTAACAAAGATAGGTGAAGTAGCAAAAGCAGGGTCATATTTCATCCTAGCATTCAGAGTTTTCTATTTCAGTTTAGCTAATAATTTCTTAAGATCAGATCTATCATTGCAAGCAAGAAAATCTCTAGCAGTTTCTTCATCCATAACATAACCCTCAGGAACAACAGGCAATTCATATTTAGGGGGAGAACCTTCATCATCACTATCATCAATAATATCAGTTCCAAGAATTTC
This sequence comes from Triticum aestivum, assembly GCF_018294505.1. NCBI lineage: Eukaryota > Viridiplantae > Streptophyta > Magnoliopsida > Poales > Poaceae > Triticum > Triticum aestivum. The sequence continues at coordinate 723,553,504 of NC_057801.1, forward strand.
ATTCTCTCCAGCCCTAGCAAGTTGTTCATCAAGAAATTCACCTAATGGCACAGTAGTTTCAAGCATAGAAGTAGTTTCATCATAAGTATCATGCATAGTAGAAGTGGCATCATCAATAACATGCGACATATCAGAATTCATAGCAGAAGTAGGTTTAGGTGTCGCAAGCTTACTCATAATAGAAGGAGAATCAAGTGCAGAGCTAGATGGCAGTTCCTTACGTCCCCTCGTAGTTGAGGGATAAATCTTAGTTCTTTCATCTTTTAAGTTCCTCATAGTGACCAGCAAATATAAATCCCAAGTGACTCAAAGAATAGAGCTATGCTCCCCGGCAATGGCGCCAGAAAATAGTCTTGATAACCCATAAGTATAGGGGATCGCAATAGTTTTTGAGGGTAGAGTATTCAAACCAAATTTATTGATTCGACACAAGGGGAGCCAAAGAATATTCTCAAGTATTAGCAGTTGAGTTGTCAATTCAACCACACCTGGATAACTTAGTATCTGCAGCAAAGTATTTAGTAGCAAAGTAGTATGGAAGTAACGGTAACAGTAGCAAAAGTAATAGTAGTAGTTTTGTAGTAATTGTAACAGTAGCAACGGTAAAGTAAATAAGCAAAGAACAATATGTGAAAAGCTCGTACGCATTGGATTAGTGATGGATAATTATGTCGGATGCGATTCCTCATGTAAGGGTTATAACATAGGGTGACACAGAACTAGCTCTAGTTCATCAATGTAATGTAGGCATGTATTCCGAATATAGTCATACATGCTTATGGAAAAGAACTTGCATGACATCTTTTGTCCTACCCTCCCATGGCAGAGGGGTCCTAATGGAAACTAAGGGATATTAAGGCCTCCTTTTAATAGAGTACCGAACCAAAGCATTAATACTTAGAGAATACATGAACTCCTCAAACTACGGTCATCACCAGTAAGTATCCCGATTATTGTCACTTCGGGGTTAATGGATCATAACACATAATAGGTGACTATAGACTTGCAAGATAGGATCAAGAACTCACAAATATTCATGAAAACATAATAGGTTCAGATCTGAAATCATGGCACTCGGGCCCTAGTGACAAGCATTAAGCATAGCAAAGTCATAGCAACGTCAATCTCAGAACATAGTGGATACTAGGGATCAAACCCTAACAAAACTAACTCAATTACATGGTAAATCTCATCCAACCCATCACCGTCCAGCAAGCCTATGATGGAATTACTCATGCACAGCGGTGAGCATCATGAAATTGGTGATGGAGGATGGTTGATGATGACGACAGCGACAAATTACCCTCTCCGGAGCCCCGAACGGACTCCAGATTAGCCCTCCCGAGAGAGATTAGGGCTTGGCAGCTGCTCCGTATCGTAAAACGCGATGAAACTTTCTCTCTGTTTTTTTCTCTGCGAACGTGAATATATAGAGTTGGAGTTGAGGTCGGTGGAGCTTCAGGGGCCCACGGGGCAGGGGGCACGCCCTAGGGGGGCGCCCCCACCCTCGTGGACAGGGTGTGGGCCCCCTAACGTTGATTCTTTCGCCAATATTTTTATAAATTCCAAAAAGTTTATCTGTGGATTTTCAGGTCATTCCAAGAACTTTTATTTCTGCACAAAAATAACACCATGGCAGTTCTGCTGAAAACAACGTCAGTCCGGGTTAGTTCCATTCAAATCATACAAGTTAGAGTCCAAAACAAGGGCAAACGTGTTTGGAAAAGTAGATACGATGGAGACGTATCAGCACCCTAGACGGTTGAGGTCACCCCGGAGCCATAATCCATTGTGGTGAAGGTTCGTGGTGTCGTTGGGAGCCTCCAACTAAGTTGTGGAGATTGCCCCAACCTTGTTTGTAAAGGTTCGGTTGCCGCCTCCAAGGTCACCAATAGTGGAATCACGGCACCTCGCATTGTGTGAGGGCGTGAGGAGAATACTGTGGCCCTAGTGGCTTCTTGGGGAGCATTGTGCCTCCACACCGCTCCAGTGGAGACATACTTCCCCTCAAAGGGAAGGAACTTCAGTAACACATCCTCATCTCCATCGGTTCCACTTTTGGTTATTTCTCACCTTTACTTGTGCAAGCTTATATTGTGTTCTATCTTTGCTTGCTTGTGTGATTGTTGTTGTTGCATCATATAGGTTGCTCACCTAGTTGCATATCTAGACACCCTACTTTGATGCAAAGTTTAATTTGGTAAGGAAAAGCTAAAAATTGTTAGTTGCCTATTCACCCCCTCTAGTCAACTATATCGATCCTTTCAATTGGTATCAGAGCCTCGTCCCTTTATTAAGGACTTTACCGTCCGAAGAGTATGGTTGACACCGTAGATGGCGAGGAGGAGCACCCCGGTGTGAATCCTTCTTCGTCTATGACCGATGGGGGATCCCCTGTCTCACGTGAGGAATTCAATGCGGCTTTGGACACATTGAAAACCTCCATGACGACCGAGGTCAAAAGCATGTTCAAGGAGTTTCTTGATGGTCTTAAGTTATCCACCGCACCATTGGAAGTGGTCGCTCCCACTAACAAGGTGGCGGATGTTAACTCTAATAAGGGGGAAGCTTCTAGTGATAAAGTTCCTTTGCCTAGTAGTAGAAGTGGAAACGACATCTTTGCCCATGTTGAACCACCTCTTACTTATGGAAGACCGGTTCCCTCCACTCATTTGAATCATGTTGTTCCTCCTCCTAAGTTTGTGAAAAATGAGGATTTCGCCTCTTGGGTCTATCGCTTTAAACGTCATTTGAATCATAGTAACACTAATCTTTGGAGAATTATTGAGCAAGGTTTCTACCCGCATGACCCAAGCAACTTCACCCCAAGAGAAGCCACGGATAATCAATTCAATGAGTCTGCTCTCTTCATCATTCAAGATGCAATTCCACCCGAAGATATTGCTCATCTCTGACCCTTCACTGTGGCCAAGGAAGCTTGGGAACATGTGGTTTCCATTTACAAGGGAAGCATAAGCATTCAACGCTCCAACTATGAAGTGGTGCAAGATGGAGCCGATGAGTTTGCAATGAATGAGGATGAAGAACCTCGTGAGCTCTACCGGAGATTAACCACTCTCGTGGTCTCACTCCGAGATCATGGGAGCAAGGATACGGATGACAATTGGATCAAGCGCAACTTTCTCAAGGCCATGATGCCCTACCATAAGGCCATGGCATCCGTCATCCGTCAAAGGCCAGACTTCCATACCTTGTCCTCGAGTGAAGTGTTGGACGAGTTTGTTGCTATGAGAATCTTGGACAAGACCACCGACAATGCGGTGATGCGCTCTCACCGGGTGAAGAAACCCAACCTAGACTTGAAGGCCAAGGCAAGTGTGGAAGAAGAGGAAGATGAGGAGAGTAACCCCGAAGATACAAAATATGATTACCATGAGCACATGGCTCTCGCTTCAAGGCAATTTTGGAGCAAGAAGAACTCAAGGCCCAACTTCAACAAGAACATCTCAAGTGGAATCAAGGGCAAGCAACGCATAAGTACATGCTACAATTGTGGCAGTGTGAGCCACTTGTTGCGGAGTGCCCTTACAAGAAGCAGGAATACAATGGTGGAAAGCTCATCCAAAAAGACAAAGCCAAGTCCTTCCCCAACAATAACAACTTCACCAAGAAGACTCCTTCCAAGGGGTTGGTGGCACAAGAAGAATACAATGAGGATGAGGATGATGATGAAGATGGTGAAGCGATGTCCATGGCTTCCGTTGCCATTGCCACAACTCCATGGGTGTCCCTCTTCGATTCACCCAATGAGAACATCACCGCCAAGTGCCTCATGGCCAAAGCCACCAACAAGGTAACCCCCAACATCAAAACTACCATCATTACTAATCCTTCCTTGACGGATTGCATTGATGAAGGTGAGGGGTATAATGAGGAAGTGAATGAGTTTGAGTCTTTCATGAGTAAGCTCAAGGGTAAATCCAAGAAGCACTTTGTTGCTCTCTTGGAACAACTTGGTAAAGCCAATGACATGACCGAGGCTCACGAAGAAACCATCTCTAAGATGGAAGGATATAGTCGTGACTATGCCGATGAGATATCGGATCTCTCTAATGTTCTTGAGGAAGAACCTAGTCATTGTTAGGCTCTTCAGGAGTCACACAACGATGCTCATGCTAAATTAAAGAAAGATCTTGATCATGCTCTTGTTATATCACGTGTGCTCAATTCCGAGAAGGCTAAACTTGGGGTTGACCATGCTAGACTCAAGGAGGAGTTTGAGATACTTGACAAGGCTCATAAGGCCTTGAAGGGTGCTCATGCTAGCCTCAAGGAGTCTCATGATCAACTCCAAGTGAAGTTCACCAAGGAGAAAGACAATTTTCCTCATATGGTCTTAATTGATAATGCAAATGCTACTAACCCGTGTTGTGAGCATGTGCATCTTGTGAAGGAGAATGCCAAGTTGAAGGAGCAACTTGAGAAGGCCTTGTGTCTTGCATATAAGGTGAGAAGAACCTCAACGATCTTTTGAGCAATCAAAAGGAAGTTGTGGGCAAGGAGGGACTTGGGTTTGCACCCAAGTCCAAGAACAAGAAGAAGAACGACAAGGCCAAATGATACGTCTCCAACGTATCTACTTTTTCTCACGCTTTTCCTCTTGTTTTGGACTCTAATTTGCATGATTTGAATGAAACTAACCCCGGACTGTTTTCAACAGAACTACCATGGTGTTGTTTTTGTGCAGAAATAAAAGTTCTCGGAATGGAACGAAACTTTGCGAGAATTTTTTATATCAATAATAAGAATTTCTGGAGCCAAGACCTGCAGGAGAGGGGCACCTGGGTGGGCACAACCCCCGAAGGCGCGCCCCCTCTCCTAGCGCGCCCAGGTGGGTTGTACCCACCTGGTGGCCCTGCAGACGACCCCCTGATACTATAAAATCACATATTTCTAGAAAAAAAATCAAGGAGAACGAATTATCGCGATCCATGAGACGGAGCCGCCGCCAAGACGTGTTCTTCCTCGGGAGGTCGGATCTGGAGTCCGTTTGGTGCTCCGGAGAGGGGGGTCTTCGTTCTTCAAGATCACAAACCCATCTCCATCGCCAATTTCATGATGCTCCCCACCGGGAGAGTAATTCCTTCATAGGCTCGCTGGTCGATGAGGAGTTGGATGAGATTCATCATGTAATCGAGTTAGTTTTGTTAGGGCCTGATCCCTAGTATCCACTATGTTCTAGATTGTGTTGCTATGACTTTGCTATGCTTAATGCTTGTCACTTTGGGCCCGGGTGCCATGAACTCAGATCTGAACCATTTATGAATTCATCATTATATCCATGTTTTAGATCTGATCTTGCAAGTTATAGTCACCTAATACGGTTATGATCCGACAACCCCAGAGGGACAACAACCGGGCCCACTCTCGGTGATGACCGTAGTTTGAGGAGTTCATGTATTCACTATGTGTTAATGCTTTGTTCTGGCTCTCTATTAAAATGAGGCTTTAATATCCCTTAGTTTCCAATATGGACCCCGTGATGACGGGAGGGTAGGACAAAAGATGTCATGCAAGTTCTTTCAATAAAGCACGTATGACTATTTACGGAATACATGCCTACATTATATCGATGAACTGGAGCTAGTGCCGTATCACCCTAGGTTATAACTGTCACATGATGAATATCATCCAACAAGTCACCGATCCAATGCCTGCAAATTTATCTCATATTGTTCTTGCTAAGTTACTATTGTTGCTACTGCTATTGTTACTGCTACAATATCACTGCTATCACTGTTACTGTTATTGTTACTACTACTACTATCATCAAAACTATCATACTACTGTGCCCTTGTGTCGAATCTATAAATTTGGGTTGAATACTCTACCCTCGAAAACTATTGTGATCCCCTATACTTGTGGGTTATCAAGACCTTTTTCTGGCGCCGTTGCCGGGGAGCATATCTATATTTGTTGAGTCACTTGGGATTATTATGAATTTCTCACTATGAAGAATCTGAAGGATGCTAAGACTAAGATATTTCCCTCAAACACGAGGGGAGGTAAGGAACTGCCATCCAGTTCTGCTTTAGATTCACCTTTTGTTATGAGTAAACTTGCAACACCACCACCACATGCTATTAATTCTGATATCTCGCAAGTTATCGATGATGCTACTTCTACTATGAATGATGCTTATGATGATACCATTCTCGATAATGATGATGTGCCACTTGGTGAATTTCTTGATGAACAAATTTCTAGAGTAATACAACATGATGGTTTTGAATCTAATGATGAGCTTGAAACTAAAACTCCTGAAACACTTGCTAGATCTAGCCCTAAGTTACCGGAAGGCTATGTTATGAGTGAAGAGGCAACTAGAGATATTCTTGCTTGCAAGGGTAGAGATGATCTAGAGAAATTATTACACAAGTATAAAGAAAAATCTCTGAATGCTAGAATGAAATGTGATCCTAAGTTTGCCACTTCGCCTATCTTTATTGCTGATAAGGATTATGAATTCTCCGTCGACCCAGAGTTAATTACTCTGGCTGAATCTGATCCTTTCCATGGTTATGAAACTGAAACTTTTGTGGCACATATTACTAAGTTGAATGATATAGCCACCCTTTTTACTCATGATGAGAAAACTCGATACCACTTTATTCTCAAATTATTTCCTTTCTCATTAAAGGGTGATGCTAAAGCTTGGTACAATACTCTTGCTCCTGGTTGTGTGCGTAGTCCCTGGGATATGATTTACTACTTCTCTGAAAAATATTGTCCTGCTCATAAGAAACAAGCTGCCTTACAGGAAATATTTAACTTTGTTTAAACTAAAGAAGAGAGTCTCCCACAAGCTTGGGGGAGGCTTTGCCAATTACTTAATGCTTTGCCTGATCATCCTCTTAAGAAAAATGAAATACTTGATATCTTCTATAATGGACTAACCGATGCTTCTAGGGACTTCCTAGATATTTGTGCTGGTTGTGTTCTCAAGGAACGAACTATTGCTCAAGCTGAAGAATTATTGAATAACATATTGAAAAACTATGATGATTGGACTATTCCTGAACCACCGTTCAAACCCACTCCGAAGAAGAGGGGTATTGTATATCTCAAACCTTAAGATATGCAAGAGGCAAAGAAATCTATGAAGGAAAAAGGTATTAAGGTCGAGGATGTTAAAAATTTACCACCTATCGAAGAAATACATGGGATTGAAGCACCACCACCACCCAAGGTGGTAGAGGTAAAGTCTTTAATGAAATTCAATGATAGTGATGATCCTCATAATAAACATCCTAGTCAATGCCTTTATGAGTTTGATAATTACATTAGGAAGCAAGACCACTTCAATGCAAATGTTATGAAACAATTGAAATATGATTCTGATATGATTGCTCGCTTGAGTGACTTGTTATTTAGAATCTCAAATGATGTTAGAGGTGTTGGAAAACATGCTTCTATGGTTAAAACCCAGTTAGAACAAGTTGCTAAATCACAAAGAGAATTACTTGATGAAATGAATCATAATATACATGACTTTGCCATTATAGTTGCAACTAGAGGAGGTAAAATGACCCAGGAACCACTTTATCCTGAGGGACACCCAAAAAGAATTGAACAAGATTCGCAAAGAAATAGCACTAGTGCACCTAGTCCTTCTAAAAATAAAAATAAAAAGAAAAATGATAGGACTTTGCATGCTTCTAGTGAACCTAAAATAGACAAACCTCCTGATAATGAAAATGAAACTTCTATCTCTGATGCTGAAACTCAATCTGGTGATGAACATCCACCTAGTGATAATGAAAAAGACAATGATGAGGTTCATGAAGACACTCAAACAAATAATGATAAGGAACTAGATAATGATGTTGAGATAGAACCTCCTGTTGATCTTGATAACTCACAACCTAGGAATAAAAGATATGATAAAAGAGACTGATACGTCTCCAACGTATCTATAATTTATGAAGTATTCATGCCATTATATTATCATTCTTGGATGTTTTACAATCGTTTTATAGCAACTTTATATCATTTTTTGGGACTAACCTATTGACCCACTGCCCAATGCCAGTTGCTGTTTTTTGCTTGTTTTTTACATTGTAGGAAATCAATATCAAACGGACTCCAAACACGGCGTAACTTTTTGGAGATTTTTCTGGACCAGAAGGAACCCAATGGGCATGAGCTGCACCTGGGGGGTGCCCCGAGGGGGGCACAACCCACCAGGGCGCGCCAGGGCCCCCTGGCGCGCCCAGGTGGGTTGTACCCACCTCGGTGGCCTCCCGAACCCCCTCTTTGCACTATAAAATCCCAAATATTCCGAAACCCTTCGTGGTTAACCTAGATCAGAAGTTCTGCCGCCGCAAGGTCTCTGTATCCGCGAAAACCAATCTAGACCCCGTTCCGGTACCCTGCTGGAGGGGGGAATCATCTCTGGTAGCCATTTTCATCATCCCGGTGGCCACCACGATGAGCAGCGAGTAGTCCACCCTCGGGGCTGAGGGTTTCGCTACAAAAAAAGACACATCCGTGACATTTTGGGCCGAACAAAATTTTTTCTCTCATACTTATGACACTTCTATGATGATAATTGTGACAAAACCCGGTATCATCATAGATGTGGTGGGCTCCTACTTCTATTGCAAAAATTCATGATAGAAAATGGGCTTTTTGTCCTGGGCGGGCCAAAGACGCAGTTGCATGACATTCTTTGGGCCGTCCATGACAGAAAAAACCGTGGTAGAAGCGAGGGTGAGGAAAATTTCGGGGAGTTCCTGGTTACGTTGGGTGGTCGGGGGCCGAGCGATGCATGTTTCTCTCGTACACGTATGCGCGTGTGTGCGAGGCGTTGGGCTCTAACTGAACCCGAGCGAGGCGTCGCCTAACTCAACCCGAGCGATTGCACTGCAGGCTACGGGTTACTGAACCCGAGCGATCGAGTGATTCCTTCGCTACTGCTGCTAACTAAAGCCGATCGATGCTGCCTCTGGATGAACAGTGAGCGTTGCGGCGGGGGGGGGGGATGAACAATGAGCGGTGGGAGTGGATGAGCAGGACCCGTGGTGTTGTCTCTGGATGAACAGGACCCCGATCGATCGAGCCGATTGGGGCTGGATGAACAGGACCCCGTGGAGGGCTGGATGAACAGGACGACCCCGTGGAGGGCTGGATGAATAGTAGATGGTGGAGGGGTGGATGAATAGTAGCCCATGGAGGGGTGGTTGAACAGGAGCCCGTGGAGAGGAGTGGTCAAACAGTAGCCGGTGGAGTAGCGCGCGATGTAGGCTGGATGAACAGGAGCCCGTGGATGAATAGTCGCAGGTGAAGCCTGGAGGAGGTCGACAGTGGATGAACAATAGCCCGTGAAGGCTGGAGGAGGCCGACGGTGGAGATGAACAGTATCCCGTGGAGTCCCGTTTTGTGGTACGCCACACCCCTCCCGATGAACTGGACCCCCGTTTCGACCGTAGCACTCCAACACAAGTCTGTTTCGTATGTTTTGCGGTACGCCACACCCCTCCCGATCAACAGGACCCCCGTTTCGACCGTAGGAGGTCCGTTTCCTCCGTTTTGCAGTACGCCAGACCCCTCCCGATGAACAGGATCCTGTTTTGAATGTGTCCGATCGAACACAAGGCCGTTTCCTCCGTTCTACGGTACGCCAGGCCTCGTTTCCATCGCCTGTTCCGTCGAAGCCCTCCCGATGAACACAATGACACATTCTGTTCCGACCCAGCCGGTTGGCTCCCTATGAACACGACGATGACGATGTTTCTCCGTTCCGACCCAGCCATGTACATGAGCCCTGGCCGTACGTATGCGCGAGTAGGCGTTCGAGACCCCGCCCGTATGTACGTACGTGGCCGTATTTTCTTTCTAGCACCCTGGCCGCTGTACGTACATGTACATGCTACGTGCGCGCCTCTACTACGATACGTGCGCGCCTCTACATCCACCAGTATGTACATACACGTTCGTGACCAGAATGACAACACTACATACGCTTCGACCAGGTGGTTCCCGACTGTCAGGCACTTCCTTGCGTGCAAAGATGTAGATGGTGGGTCCCAGCAATCAGGGGGCGAATCGTTTTTTTTCAGACGCACTTCCTTGCGTGCGAAGATGTAGCTAGTGGGTCCCAGCAGTCAGGGGGGTGAATCATTTTCTCGGACGCACTTCCTTGCATGCGAAGATGTAGCTGGTGGGCCCCATCAGTCAGGGGGTGAATCATTTTTTTCACGAAATACAGTGGCCCGTCTGGTGGGTCCCCGCTGTCAGGTGGAGGAATAGTTATTTTGTGTGTAATAAGGAGGCACTTCCTTGCGGCTGTCGTGGACCCAGCTGTCAGCCTCTCCACGTACAGTACTCTTCCGATGGAAGTCGGTCGTTGACCACATTGACAACGCTGCGCCAAGAGCACCACAACAATGGACGACGGCGAGGCCTAGGAAGGGGACGACGCGGAGTCGGGGAAGACGCAGCAGTGGATGCCCATGCGAAAAGGAGTACAAGGGTTCACTGGTTCGGCTGCGGTGTGAGGCTGTCGTCGCCGCAGAATAACAGGGGGTGTGGGTGAGTAGAGGGATGGCCTAGCCAGCGGTGGGAGTAGTAGGGGGCGGTGAGGCCTCCGCGGCATCATAGCCGGCCACGGGAGGCAGGAGCATGCGGCACGACCGACGCTGCTTTGGGCGGCTGGAGTACGAAGACCAGAGGTTGAAGAAGCACTACGACCGTTGGATGGACATCATACGGTCACTGGAGCTAGAATCGTTCATATTGACTAAGTTGACAAAGACCTCCGTCCCCATCAACTTAGTAGGCCCACAAGTCAGCCTCCCACCAAGGTGGTTCCCAGCTAGCAGGGTGAGTATTCATTTTCTATGCGTAATAAGGAGGCATTTCCGGTGGGTCCGAGCTGATAGTGGACGGAACAATTTTTTTGCGAAATACAGAGGCCCTTCCGGTGGGTCCAGCTATCAGGTGGACGAATCATTATTTTGCGCGTAATAAGGAGGCATTTCACTGTGTTGGCCCCTACTGTCAGCCTCTTCCGATGGCTGTTGTTTGTTGACTAGGTTGACCTCGCCGCGCCGAGAGCACAAACGCGGTGGACGAGGGCGAGGCCCAGGAAGAGAACCACCTGGAGCCGGCGAAGCCACCGCAGCGAATGCCCACGCTGAGGGGAGTACGAGCGCTGATTGGTCGGCTGCGGGGTGAGGCTGACGTCACCGGAAAATAACAGAATGTGTGGGTGGTTAGTGGGATGGCCTGGCGGCAGCACAGCCAGCCACGGGAGGAGGGAGCAGGCAGTCCCGCCGGTGCTGGTTTGGGCGGCTGGAGCAGGAAGATCAGAGATTGAAGAAGCACGGCGGCCGTTGGATGGACATCCAACAGTCACTGTTGTTTGTTGACTAAGTTGACAAAGCCTTGGGTACGCGTCAAATATTTTTTTAGGACGGCGTCATCGTCAACCTAGTAGGCCCAGAAGTCAGCCTCCAAATCTGTGGAAAACGGCATACAGCCCATTAGCCATTAGTTTCAATAATTTACAGCCCATTTGCTAATTCTTAAGGATATTTGAAGCCCATATTATTTTTATTAGCATTACATACCATATATTCTGGGCACTGCTAAAAATTCAACGAAATTTTGCATATTTCGGTGGGGTCCGAACTCTTTTAATCACGAAATTTCGAGTCATGTTAAAAATAATTTTCAAAAAATTATATCAAAATAAAATTCAAAAAACAATTCTCCGCAAAAAAAATGAATGAAATTTAGAATCTTAACTAGCAAGATGCCCGTTCATTGCACGGAACATGAAGATGCATTTGTATGAGTAGTTTATCTTGTGGGAGAAAAGATGGTATTTTAATGTAATTGCCAGTTGGCTTTGGTTTTTATCTATACTATCTATACTACTATATAGTGTACGAGTTTTGAATAGGAGCGGACAATCAATCCTAACCATTTATGTCCTAGATCCAACGGCTAAAAATAGTGGGATTCGCAGTGAACAATGCATGGTTGTTGCATCCATCATATTCTAGAATGAACCGCCTGATACTTCTCAAGAGATGTGGCCCAAACTGATTCCTCTTTAGGCCAGACATGTTGTAGCTTGAGGTTGGCAATGAGTTCAGCCTAAAAATGGTTTTGAGGGAGAAACATAAAGTAAAGTTAAATTCATTTTTAATTCTTTTCTTTATTAACATTTTTTGCAGGATTCTTTATTAACAAATTGTGGGGATTGCATATATTAATTCGTACTTTCTTTATAATAAATTTATTTCAGCATCTATAAATCAAGAATTTTTTGCTTTGAATCAATCAGTAAGTCTATGTTTTCCCTACCAAAACTCACCCCATAAAGTTAAAACGTGCATTGCACGTGCATACATACTAGTAAGAGTAGAGAGTAGAGAAATCCTGAAAAATGATATTTTAATGCAATTGCCGGTTGGCTTTGGTTTAAAAATTTACAACCCATTTCCTAAAACTTATAGCCCATTTTCTGGGAAGCCCATTTCTTACAACTTACATCCCTCCTTGTCTTGAAAGATTTGTAGCCCAGCAGGGCTGAAGAAAGCAAGTAGGCCTTGGTTTTGGTATTCTCCAAAAAAAGAACTGGGCTAGCCAATTTCAGAAAGAAAAAATATATCAACTGGGCTCATCATGTGCTTAATAAAAGTGTAAGCGTTGGCTAGACGGGCCACAGCCCCCGCAGAGCGCGCATTTGAGCTCCGTCTCTGAAACTAAAAAACAACTGGGCGAGCTGCTGAGTCCCTGGTGTTATCCGCTCATTGTGTAATTTTCTCGTTTATTGACTACATTGACAATGGTGTGGGACCTAGTTGTCAAACAATTAGGAGGAAGTATTTTTTTGGCTTGTAATAACGAGGCACCTGCTTGCGAAATGCAATGACCCTGGTGGGTCCCTACTGTCAGCCTCTCCACGTACAGTCATCTCCTGATTCCTCTTGGTTGTTAACCATGTCGACAACTCCAAACGACGATGGGCACAGCGAGCGAACCAAGGCGAAGAACGACGGCAAGGCCTCGTACAGGAACGAATAGCAGCCGTGGAAGATGCGGCAGTGTAGTGGCAGGTGGAGGGGAGTACAAGGGCAACAACATGCAACTCAAGCATACAAATGGTATAAAAAGCCCAAGGAGTAATTGTTCATCAATTTTTTAGACAAAACCCAGATTGAACATGACAGTAACATCTAACTCAACCACTCTTTTTTGCAGTCACGAAGAAATGGATCGGTCTGATCCATAAAATCAACATCCTGTGCAAAAAATTTATTCTAGGATGACTACAACTTGTTGTAAATAGAAGCCAAGCACGTTTAGAAGCCCATTTGTCCACCTGAAACTTCTTTTTTTGCTGTTCAACATGTCTGTCCGTGAGAATCTCTTGCTGTTAAAATTAAGCCTCATGGACAATAGTAACCTCACATTCAACAGGAAGAATGTGACAAAGCTTCTGTTTGCCTGGTTGGATGCATATCGTCCGATCGTTATTGTCCTCAAACGAATGTCATGAGAACTGAGAAAATCCTTATGCTTATTATGCCACCAATTGGTTATATGTTTTTCTCCATGTGGTTCTGCCTAAGTAGACATGAAGATTGAAAACAGTTAAAGTCTGAAAAAAGAGTATGTCGAAAGATCGACAGCTGAACAGTTAATTGTAGTACTATATATACGGGCTTTCAATGTGCATGAAATCATCACCTCTATGTATAAATTCTCCAGAGATCGAAAGCATCGCAGCAAGCCAATAATTATGTCCAGATCAAAACTATACATTCCAATATATATGATCTTGACAGAATCCAGCAACATTGATAGGCTATCAATGGATGAACTCTTCATTGAGCATATAACATAATATTAGTATGCAAAGTGTACTCCAAGATGATATAAAACTTATGCGCACAAATGAAAAATTCAACATTGATAGGCTATCAATGGACGAACTCTTCATTGAGCATATAACATAATATTAGTACGCAAAGTGTACTCCAAGATGATATAAAACTTATGCGCACAAATGAAAAATGCAGCATATGATTACAAATGTTAGATGATAATATACGGTACCTGAAAAAGTGAGGAGGCAAACACCAACTCCTTGTGATTATTAAACGGGTCACGAATTACACCCAGGGTCTCCAGTTTGGGCGCAGAGACGACAATTATTTGTGAAGGTGTATAACAATTATGAAGGAGCAACCTTTCAAGTGAAGGGGCATCTTCGATGACGAGCTGCTGTCCTTTAAAACAAATTCCAATGCTTTTAAGGTGAGGCAACTTTATTTGGAGACAACTGATACCGGTTTATATTCCCAAAACAATCATCAAGCGCTCTAGGGCAGGGCAACTGGAGTGGATGATGCTGTGCAGTGAGGCCTTCGACAGATAAACCACCACAAGCGAAAGTTTTTTTAGTAGTGGGAGTCAAAGCATTTGTACCAGATCGTCTAGTAGATGGCACCGGGCGAAGGTGGCAGTGTGGAGAGAGGAGGAAAACTGCGAGATGGACAACAATGGTGTGGGCACGAATTCTTGGTGTGTTTGTGGTATGAAACTTTTGTAGTAATGGTACAACTCAAACTGCTGGAGTTTTTCGAATTCAGGGGATGTCAGCCAAGCGTAAACCTTGTCGGGTATGGACAGCAGGTAGCGAGTCGGGATGCAGAGGCATTGAGCAGGGCCCTGCTGGTGAGAAGAGACGATGGCTCTGAGGAGATCAAATTCAGGAAGGACAGATATCTGACGATAGTTGAGATTGAGGGGCGCGGTGCGCCATAGAGGGCGCCACCGAGTTGAGAGGACTTGTGTGCGGTAGCAATCCTTGGTGGGGAGAAGCGAGATGATCTCCTCAAGGATGACGTCCGGGAGATCGCTGATGCGGTCCACCGGAGATTCTATCGGTTCCTCAGATCCAGGGGGAGGGCTCGCCGCTTCTCACCGCGCTACCGGGTGCGGGATCTACAACCGGCATCGCCGCTGGCTCGAGCCTCATCTTCTTGGCGCTGGGGCCAGCCAACTCCATTTTCCTTGTGGGCGTCGCGCCGAGCTCACAGGTTTGAGCAGAGTAGCCAGAGACAAGCCTAGTCGCAGTGCGAGTGGGGAAGAAGGAGGGTTGAGGATTTCTGTAGGAGTGGAAGAAGAGGAGCAGGCGTTTTCTATACGAGTGAGGAAGAAGGTGAGCGGGGTTTTCTGGACGAGTGAGGAAGCACTAACTACTCGCTTTTTCCCAAGATCCACTTTCTTCTTCTGTGTTGCTGCATTGGAGCTAGCGCATGGACTTGGCTGACTGGCCATGCACGCAGGATGCATGTGCCCGCCGGCCACTGCATGCGCCTGGTTTGTTCTAGGCCTATTTAATAGGGTGGTTATGGAGTAAATTAAGGAGATTTATTTTCTTTGTGTGCATCCACCAAATTAGAGGATGCGGTACTGGATGCAGACACTCACATTAAACTAAGCTTCAGAAGATACGGTATGCATACTAACATTCAGAAGAACAAAAGTTCAACATGTCTATGCATCTCAATGATTCACCATACTATAACCAATAAAAAGCTGTGAGAAGGTGTTGAAATAAATAAAATCGGTCGATGCTTCTCTGAGCAAAGGGCCTCCCTGTGCACGCATTAATTTCCTGGGCATGCTTGTTTCTTCTCAATGTTGCAAGCACTTTGAGCATGTTGGCAACTCCACAGCTAGCTAGCTGCCTCATCTTGCAATTGATGCTGACACATTTGCAACAAACACATGAGGCAATAGAGATGACTCAACATGAGTCCATATTGTGCAGTTCCCCTGAAATCATATTCATTGTCCTGAATCTGAAAAGATAGGAAAACAGTAGCTATACTTAAACGGCATTGCAAAACAGTAGCACATATCAATAGCTCGGCATGACAAAACACGATCATCTGGACGAAGGGGATACTGACCTGCCTGAGGAAGATTATATATAATCTCATAAGTCCTTGGTTGATTTCCACCTTCGGCTGCACTGCTTGTTTGCTCCTCCACACATGACAGGATCGTTCCGCACTGCATTCAGCAAGTCAACGTACGAATAAGCTAATTTCATCTTGCGGTGGTCATTGTACCTAGTTACGAATGTAGGAATACCTGGAGCACCATGAGGTTAGCTGACAGCAGGTAGATGCAGCCATATAAATTTTGTGCGGTGCTACCAAAATTGAGGTTTGTATCCCTTCCCGTTATGAGAATTCTTCTTGAAGTTGGTAGAATGTGACGGCTTGTTCTTTGCATCAAACTTGCCTTTCCCCTGAGATTTGTTCTTGTTGTTTTGGGGCTGGTTGGGCTAGAAGTTCTTCTCGTGTACCATGTGGGCACTAGAAGCTCCCTCAGAGACCCGAGCACGTGTGTCTTTTGCTCTCGCCTTCTCCTCAAAATCAAGAGTGCTAATGAGATCCAAAACAGAAAACTCATGTCTCTTGTTTTTCAGAGAAGTAGCAAAATCGTTCCACGAAGGTGGAAGCTTGGCAATGATGGTCCCAGCAACAAATTTGTCCGGCAACACACACTTAAAGTACTCAAGTTCCTTAGAGAGTGACTGTATCTCATGAGTCTGCTGAACAACAGAGCGCTCATCAGTCATCTTGTAGTCACAGAATTGCTCCATGACGTACAACTCGTTGCCAGCGCCCGAGGGCCCAAACGTGGCCTCGAGCGCAGCCCACATGTCTTTGCCGCTGTCAAACGACATATATGAATCCACAATGGAATCGTCAAGAACACTCAGCAGGGCGGCTTTGAAGAGGGTATCCATGTTCTGAAAAGCTTCCTGCTGTGTAGGATTAAGATCGCCCTCAGGCTTACCCTTAGTGGCGTCATAGTAGTACATGATCTGAAACCAATATACTGCTCTTGTGCGCCACCTTTTATATTGCACCCCCTTAAAAGTAGGTGGCTTCAAAAGCGCAGCAAAACCACTCGGAGTAAATTGCCTGTAATCAGGTTTTTGGATTGGATTGTTGAATATATGAGCAATTTAGTATGAGATTTAATCCGAATCAGCAGTAAATAGATCATGACGACAATTGCAAACATCAAAGCAATGATGCGGACTAAACCAGGAGAACAGAGCAGAACCGATGTGGTTGATGTTGTCACTCATGTCGTTGATGAAGAGGTTACCAAGTTCGGGGAAGAAGGCTGTCGTTGAGGAAGTCGTCGCTGGCAGCAGTCAGAGGAGCGTGCTCCCCAAAAACCTGATCGCCCCTCTCCCGTACAGGATCACGAAAGGCGGGGTTCGGAGGACTGTTGTCCCTTCTCACGGTGCACGCCGGAAGGAGGGCTGGAGAAGAATTGCGTGGCGGCGCTAAGATCTGGAACGGTGTGAAACCATATGATACAGCAGCGGCTAGGGTATAATAGTAGGCCTTTGGCCCCCAAACCCCACGTCCAAGTTAATAATAGCTAAAAAAGTCAATAATAGCCCCACCATGGTTTGTCTTGACAAAAATGGAGTAATTAAGGCGTCCATTAGTCCCTTTAGTATAAATACTATATCATTAATAATGGCCCCACCTTTTGTCTCACAAAGTATGTTGGAGTACAACCGGCTACACGTTTACAATCCGCCTCTCTTCTCTCTCCTCTTCTATCTCCTTCAACTAAGCACAAATACTATATTTAAATCCTTATAGCCTGCTTATGTCATCTAATTGTAGTACTTGCTCTAAAGTTACTCTCCATTGTGTAGTCTGAAATGCCAGGCGTGCAGCGGGCGGTGCCCTCGGTAGGCGCACCGCTTCAACGGCGGAAGCAGTGAGAGGTCGCATCGCCCTGACTTGCCATCAATGTGGAGCGGCGGGCTCAGCTGGCGCCGGGCAGGAAGCACACGTGGGAGGGGGGAGGGGGTTTTGTTGGGCCAAGAAGGTGAGAAGCCAACTTGGGATCGGTCCGGACGGGGAAATATCATGTGCTCCCATACTCTGCATATGACACTAGTCTATGTGACTACTCCATCCTTTCCGGTTTATAGTAATATGTTACAGTATAAGTTACTCCCCACTATGACCAGCCTTGGCCACTCCCAGTGCTCCACCATGTATAGCTGCTAAGCATGCCACGTAGGCATAAAATATGATGTGGCACCAATAAATTAAGCACCTATGCATTGAAGACTTGAGTTACTAATCATTTAATGCACTTAGCACCTCATCTATGAGCATGGTTAATAGTATAGCCAGCTGCTGGCTATAAGCCAGTGCCATGTCATCTACAGCCCATCTTATAGTCAACATGTACAATAGTAGATAAAAAGAGTGTACTATTTTTTTATTATGTGGCCCACCTTTCATTCTCACAAAGTGCCTAGGAGCACGTGCTAGAGCTGGCTCTTCATCAAGAGCCCGCTTACCTTCTATCTCCTCTTCTCTTTCCTCCAACTAAGCAGAAATATACTAGTTTATTCCTTATAGCATGCTGACTCAACTCTATTGTACTTGCTCTAAGCACATTTAAGCACTTACTAGCACCCCCTTGACCGTGGACCTTGACGGTGTACGTCACCTTGTGTCTCATAATTTTCCTCGTCATCATCTGTGTCCTAGAAGATCTCACCCACATCATCATTAGCATGCAGCCGCCTTGATAGACAACATGCGCAGAAGGAGTAGAGGCGACTGGGGATGCACCACCACCATGTCATGGGCACTCCGTACGTGCTCGTGCGCATGCAACGTGCGTTTTTTCCATCGGTGCTAGCTCTAAGGCCGAGGCTGCGATCGTCTTCGTCTCCGACTAGTAGTTGAGCAACGATGACAAAGAGGTGCTGCAAGAGATGCTTAGGCGCCGTTGTGTGCGAGCTTCGCCGTAGCACGATGAACCGGACGCGCCGCGGATGGCGCACGCCTCCATGCAGCCGAGTGTGTGCGCATGCATGTGTTATTCACGTGCATTCTGCGGACGAGCGTGTGTGGATGCACGTGTTGTGTACGTGCGTTGTGTGCTCCATGCTGTGCGCGTATGTGAATGAGTTGGATCGGAAGGAGTTAGTGCGTTGGCTTGTGTACATGCGTGGCCGCATGCGTCCTGTACATGCGTGTCAGTTGTGTGGTTATCAATAATTCAATATAAACTACTCCCTTCATTCCTAAATATAAGTCTTTCTAGCCATTTCAAATAGACTACAACATACGGATGCATGTAGACATATTTTAGAGTGTAGATTCACTCATTTTGTTTCATATGTAGTCCCTTATTGAAATCTCTAAAAAGACTTATATTTGGGAACGGAGGGAGTATAAAACATCTTCAAGTTAGCATCCTGATGTATCGTTTCTAGTGGTTAGCAAAAAGTTCATGTTCTTTTATTTGTTTATAGGTGGCTAGGCGGCAAAAAACAGGGGAAAATGCGCAAGGTTCCTTGCAGACGCTCCAGCGCGAGGTTCCTTGCTCCTTCTTGGTCGTCGGGAATCTATGCTCTTCAACTCTTTTATTTTACGTGAGCTTTTGTCATCCTTTTCCCAACACGCGAGACATCTAGCATCAAGGTGCACGTGTCACGCAGGAAAATGCAGATAATCAGATAAGCAATGCGTAAGTGAGTCGTGCACTTCGATGGCACCTACGCAATATTTTTTCTACTCGATGGCACGTGAATAGTGCACGTACTCAACGACGGAGCACGGGATGGTAGCAATGATATGGTCAGCCCTTTTCTGGAGAGAGTACGTACTACTAAATAAATTTGATGTGTCCCATCAACTCACAGAACGACGAGAAGCTTGATTACGCCTTCTCCCTCGCCAACGCGTGCGCGGTGGCTTGCAGCACGAGGAGAAACTTTTGCTTACAAGCGGTGGACGTGCAACAGTTCATTTGGTGTCAGATTGCCAGAAGTACTACTGTAGAACCATCGACTTCCGAAAGAGGCGAAGAGCCAAGCGCAAAGGTCACCTACTAACCTTACGCTAGGCGTAGTGGGAGTAACATAAGTAGGGGTACCTCCTTTTTTTATTCTAGAAACAAGCACACATGAATATCTTTTTTTTTGAAAAAATCCACCCATATATTGATCAAAACAATAGTCTTACAATCGTTCATTACATAATTAGCCACGCAGTGCGGAACATAATTACACAGAATACCATCGGACATGGTATCAAAACTAAATTTTGCTATCTCATGCGCCGCCTTGTTTGCCTGCCTATCAATCTAAACAATCTTGAGATCAACAATAAACTTGGAGGTGGTGATTGCTTCCATTTTTAGATCCACATAAGGAGACCTGTCAACAGTCTCTTTCGCTAGGAAAGATGCAGCAAAGGAGCAGTCAGTTTCCAAGATAATTGGTATGTGAAGAGAAATACCAATGTACAACCCGGCGAGGCACGCACGAAGTTCCGCCTCCTCCGCTCCGGAGCACATTCGAATAAAATCCCAAGAAGACACCAAGACTTCTCCCAGATGATTCCTAGCGACAACCCCAATGCTAGCAGATCTCAAGCTCTCCACAAAACTAGCATCAACATTTATCTTAATATAATCCCACTCTGGAGGCTTCCAAACAGCACGATTATTTTCTTTTTGCGGACTAAGATTCTCCCCATTCCCCATCAACCCCTTACCTTTAGTGCTTTGGTCCACTTGCACATGTGAATATCGAGGTGCTGGTTATGTAGAATAAATTTCCTGGAGTTCGTGCTCAACCCTCCTCTATCTGTCTTCTCAGCCAGCCAGCGGACGCGCGAAGCCCATCGTCTGTTTGCTCATACGTGGTCCCGCATGTCAGTGAAAACGCAAGAGGACCCACTGAACCTGCACATCTTTCACCTCGACGTGTTGGTGATGAAAAACAAATCCAATAAAGATCTTCAGTGGCTGCTTTTGGAGTTACTCAAGAGTAGTAAGATTCTATTTACAGTTTAACCCAAGATGCACATCATGTGGCTTCAACTACCACTCTATTTTCTTGCATCACACGACCTGGATGCTGGATGTCGCACGTGTCGGCAAAAGGAG
Organism: Triticum aestivum; assembly: GCF_018294505.1. NCBI lineage: Eukaryota > Viridiplantae > Streptophyta > Magnoliopsida > Poales > Poaceae > Triticum > Triticum aestivum. Next base: position 723,574,513 of record NC_057801.1, read on the forward strand.
GAAGAACCCGACCAAATCTTTGATTGTTCTCTCGGATTAGACTAGTTGTGCTAACTTAAATGTTTTATTGTGTACTCCCTCCGTTCCAAAATACTTGACATCCATTTGTCCAAAAATGGATGTACCTATATACTAAAACATGTCTAGATACATCTATATTTTGACAAATAGAAGGCATGTACTATTGTGGAACGGAGGGAGTAGAACGGATGCAAATTTTGGTATTGGGAAGAAGAGTACATCGATATATTGATAGAGCGCAATTTAGTAGATGTTCTAGCACTTTTAGCTAGCATAGAGGCTAGAGATGAGACTAGTGCACTTGTTGATACTGCTACTAGAGGCTAGACATGAGACTAGATGCGAGGAAGCAACGTCTACTTCTTTACACTCGAAGAAGAAAGAAGAACGCAAGATCGAGCCTCCGCAGATCAACAATAAATGCATCGAGAAGGCACTAATCCAACTTACAGGAGCAGTTATGGAAGTTGGATATCTTCTAGAGTAGTAAAATGTATTCTTGTGGTTCTTGTTTTCTTTGGTCTAGCTTTTCTAGTCAAAATTATCGTTGGAGTTCGTGCAAAACGGAGGTCCCTTTGGGGTCGTGCGTTGGAGTTGGCCTTACAAGTGGGACCGCAGTTGAGGAAACCGACTATCGGCAAACCCCCACCTCGCCCACCGCACGATGGCTGAAGTTAGAGAAACGACGAGGTTGAAGAGATTGCTCTAGCACGGACTCCAAGAAATAATATGGTGTCAGATGGATGTCGTGGTGGTGGCGTGTGCCGTACTCCTGGACGTGAATGCTTGTTCTGGCCCATGCCACCCTACTACTCCTACTACTTACTATATAGTACTAGTATCGAGGATTCGAGGTGCTGGTTACGTACAGTGAACACATTAACATAATGCTACAATAAAAACACCCGCCCGACGCGCGAAGCATGTGAAGCTAGTACAAATAGTGTACTACTATTGTTGATTGGCCTCATCCGATAACCTGTTGCAATGCACGTACAATTATATATTCGGAAAATATTTTTTTGCCTCGTCGCACCACTCACTCAGAGAAGCGACTCGAAAGCCATTCATAAATTTAGTAAGTTTATCAGAGGCATATCATTTTATTACATACAACAGGTCATCAACCCATATCGACAACGAGGATACATTATAAATACAAAAGTTTTCATCACACAACAAATAACAAGCAACGAAATACCCGCAAAAAAACAAGCAATGAAATGAACTTCAACTCAACCATTCCTCGGCGAAGAGTCGGTGGACGGTTGCCAGTTTGCCATGGTACACGAAGAGGCGCCCCGGCCTACACGTCCGTTCGGAAATACTAGTACTAGAAAAGGACTCACCGTCGTCTCACTGATATGTTGGAACGGGACCACATGTCAACGAAACATGGTGTGTAATTTCTCGTGCAAAATGCGATCTGGCCGCGTTGGCCCGAGGTGCCGCATTAGTTTTTTTTTTGAAAGTTTGCCGCATTAGTTATCGACCTTTATTTTTTTAACATGCTATCTTAATGGATAGCTCCTGTGGTCATCACACATGAGTGGATATAGTGATGGTTGATTCGCCCGAGCAACTTATTACTGTGGGAATATGGGAGTACCAGCGGATTCAAGGAACAGAGAAATGATGGTTGCTTCGTCCGAGCAACTTACTGTGGCGAAGGTGGGGCTCTGTGATTTGACTGCTCACTAGTCATTACTACTGCGGCGCAACGACCGGGGTGAATCTTTCCCTGAAGTTGTGTTGTGCACTCAATATTGCTGCATGGCAGGTGGAGCCGGATGAAGGATGTCCAACATGTCGGCGAAACGAAGTTGAATTGTTTCTGGCATTGCTATCAATCCTTCAGGATTTGTTTATATGTACGCATAATTTTAATGAAATTGTACTGTGATGCTATGAAGGTTTCAACTTTGGTTCCCGCAGGAAAAAAAGGTTTCAACTTAGGATTCATGTGTCTTGCCTTGAGATTATCTCGTTACAACATTCCATCAAATACAAATGAAACTACCATGGCTAATGCATCTCAATGGTTCGCAGATCAGCGCCAATATTCACATCACAACTGAAGACAAAGTTGTGGGAAGGTGTACAAATAAAGAAAAAATATAATTGATCGATGAGGTTCGTAGGCATGGCTCCATTTCCTTGGCACAGTGTTCATTGCTTGGCAGCTAGTTTCACCCAGCTCTGTAGCCAAAAAATAGGTGTATGAAGGACACCATAATCCGATCATTTTGTGCAGCTCCACTAAAATCGAGTGGACCATCCCTGTTTGCAAAGATATCCAGTCAGTGTGATTACAATAATAGTGGCACTAGATGATGAAACATAACACACATAAATAGAAGCCGATCACCTGTACGGTCTCTCTTTAGAACTAACTTCTTGTAGGAGAAGATTAGGCATGGAGTTGGATGAGGAGGATAGCAAAACCAATCTTCCTTTCCGCAGTCCCACAGAAATGTAAAAACATTGCCCATGTGACATTTTGGTGGAACTTCACAAAACACTCTTTAGAAAAAAGTGATTTGTGCAGTTCACCAAAAGGTCACAATAGCAATGAGGTGAAAATGGATAGCCCTGTTTGCAAAAGGAGGTCGAAAGGAAACAATCACTACCCAATAACATGAGTTGAAGACACATACGCCGACAAAGAAGAAGCATGTTCCATGTAATAAGGGAAAGATAGCACATGGTGATTTATCAAAAATGGTTTGAGGACGAGATTGCAAGATGGAAAGTACGCCGACCGAGATACGATTTAAGCAAACAACTAAAGAAGATCCACATGCAGCAACGTGGGAAGATGGGCAGTGGAGCAAGGCCGGAGGAAGCTGTGCCTGAGGGTCGTCGGGATGTTACTAGGAGGGCGCCGGCGGCCGGGATCTTCCCATACTGCGGCAGCGAGCAAGTGGAGAAGGCCCTACCCCACCGGAGCTTGGTCAGAGAGAACGGCGGGTACCGCAGATCGAGACATGCTGCCTCAACACCGTCGAACAGAGAGACGATGCACATCCTCCCTTTCCGCCGGCGGACGAGATGCGGCCGAATCACTGACCAACGCTGAGAGAGAGAGGACACGACTGCATTGTGTGAGATGGTGTGACGAGAGACAAACCCATTTTTCCATTTTCCCCACGGCAATCATTTTATATTCTGTACGTGCCATTGAGGAATATATAACTTTATTTAATGCTAACGCGTCAAGTCGAACTTTGTTCCGTCTAGGCGTGGTACCCGACCCTCCTTCGAGTAAACAACCGCTACACGCGTCAAATTATCACGTGGGCTGCCTTTTCGTACAGAAACAAACTCCACCGTGTACCCGCGCGGGTGTGGCCGGGAACGAGACGTGAGTACGTGCGTCCTGCGTGCACTTCTTCTTTAGGTGCAGGTACGTACGTGGGTGGGTGTGAGAGAGATGGTTTGTGCGAAACAGAGGCAATGTGTTGATGATATCTCAAACAGAAAAACGTAACATATGCAATGTGTGTGAAATGGAGTCATGGACGTGAGATATCGATAGAATTGAAAACAGGGATGAAGTGTGTGGCTGCGCGATCGATAAAGAGTGCCATCGAATTTGTGTTTGCCCACGTCAAAGATACAGGGCGGCTGGCCTACTGGAATTTGAGAGGGCAGAGGTGCAGTTTTTCTCTGTGGCATGGATACCTACCTACAACGTTCGACTATCGGTGTGTGTGGGGGGGGGGGGGGGGCAGAGACCGATCGACTAGTATATGTGTGGGGAAGGAGAGAGACCTAGCTATGTATTGAGGGAGATCGATCGACATCCATGGATATGTGTAGCAGAGGAATAAGGTTGGGAAAAAGACAAAGGTAGAGCGTCGGAGGGTTGGTGGTGGAGTGGCGTCTCACAAATGGTGGGAGAGGCCTGCTAGACAAACGGAGGGTATGAGTGCAATATCAATAAGAGAGGGCGGGGGATGTCTGTGTGTCTATGCACGTGCATGTGTGAGACGGGTCGGGAGGTATTCAAGGATGATGAGGGTAGAAGATATGGTTGTGGTAAGCATACGTAACTACATAGGAAGATCAACCATCGTGTGTCCGAGAAAGGGAGAGACATAACTAGCGAGGTAAGTGTATTGGTGCTTGGTGAAAACGAATTATAGTCGACCTGGCTATATGTAGGGAGATCAGTTCATATACATGCCTGCATGTGTTAGAAGCAAATAAGGTCCGGAGAGACAGACAGGGGAGAGGGTGCGGCTAGGAGGTGGTGCGATAGGCCTACCATGTAGAGGGGGAGGAGTGTGCGAGTATGTGATCAATGAAAAGAGGGGCGGGAGTGTGCACCTGCGTGGAATCGTATTGGACATAGGGGGCATGGACGGTGAGAAGAGAAGAGGGGAAGTATATATGTATTTGTTGTAGGTGCACTTGGCTAGAGAGGTATATCGACCGGTGTGTGCCGGAAAGAAGGAGCCGGGGGCCTACACACACCGCGGGTGGACGACCTAAAGAGAAATAATGAACGTGCGCGATGGAGGGGACGCTAAGGGTGGGTGAGAGGGGGGCGGGCGTGTGCATGCACGATAGAAAGTTAGCGCTAGCTAGCTACAAATAGAAGAGGATCGTGAAGGTGTAAAAGACGAACAAAGATCATAATTCATTATAAAAAAGTGGATACGGATACTTGAAGAAGATATCATAATGTAGAACATTGATTATAATTTGGGCTAATGTGTGGCTTTTGCAACTCAGGTCTAAATACTTGTCATAATGTAGGGGGCGGGGCACTATACTTTGTGTGATAAACACGGTGTACGTATGGAACATGGTTTAGATTATGAATATATAGTTAGTACATCAAATGTACTATTATTTGGAATCAACATCAAGTGTATTCAAAAAATAGAATTCGAGTTCATGTAGTACACATAGTTCATATCTATCTCTATAGTAATCATGTGGTGTGTTATTAAGGTAATACACGAATGATGGTTGAAGTTGGCAACAATCATGATTGTAGATTCTTATTGAAATAGAGAAACGAATTCAAATTTGGTTCGAATTGCAGCGGTAGTATAGACATTTGGAATGCACTAAAATGTTGGTATGAGTAGGTCGTTACATGCATTATACAGCAAGCGAAAAAATTTAATTGGACATAACATGGATTCATACTCCCTCCTTCCATCTATATAGGGCGTAATGAGATTTTTAAGACCGCCTTTGACTATTGACAAGATTAATAGTACATGACATGCACAATGTGAAAATTATATCATTGAAAGAACCTTTCACAGACGAATTTAACGGTGTGCTTTGTGTAAGTTGCATGTCATATATTATTGCTCTAATATTTGGTCAAAGTTAGCATCGAAAAACGCATTAGGCCCTATATAGATGGAAGGAGGGAGTAGCTTTGAATAGCATTTGTATAGTAAAACGGGGCAAGACTCTCTCTTTGTGTGGTGTGAATAGTTTTATTTTTTTCGTTTTCTTTTTGGTTGAGGGAAGTGCGAATTGATTTGGTACGTACAAGTACAATATTACTACACGTTAGGCTTGTCCCTAAAACTCAACCTGCATCTTGTTATATCCCGAAAATTCAGATATCGTGCTCCCAAAACAGGCGCCTTCACAACCCGGGCCTTGCTATCTCGAAATTACAACGCGCGCGAAAACTCCCTCCAGCTGCCAAATCCCGACACGCGAAATCCCCCTTCTAACCCTGAGGCGAAAGGGCCGCTAGTTCAAATCGGTGGGGGGTACTTTTGTAACACACCCTACATTTTGGACAAGCGCGTCCCTAAGTCATGGTTCACCCCCTCCCATCGCCCCCTTTTCGCCATTCGAAATCCCAGGCCGCCATAACCTCTCCGCTCCAGCCGCGAAACCCCACCCTCCTCCGTCCGCCACCTCACCGCTGCCCAGCCGGAGCCTCTTCCCCGACGACGTCGTCCACCGCAACAGCTCGATGTCCCTCGTCCACCTCCCCGGATGAGGATCCGTCGTCCATCTCGTCGTCCCGCCGGTTCAGCCGCCCCGTCCTCCACCTCCAAGGAGCTGCTCCGATGATCGCCTCATCTATCGCGGCTGCTCCATCCCCACAGCGCCGCCTTAACCTGCTCCACCGGAACCGCAGCATCCTCACCGACTCCTCAGACGAAGCCGAGGCCTACTCGGCGCCACCAAAGAGGTTGTACACTCATCGCATCACACCTTCTCCTTAACTTGATCTCCTGGCGCTGACGGTGCTCCATCCCGCACCCCCATGGAGCGCTACCTTGAAGTCGGCGCCGCGGGCGACATCTCCACGGCGGCTCTCCCTCAGTGTGAGGCCCCTTCAGCGGCGATGGCCATACCAGTCAGATCTGCTGCTGCTGCTCCAGCTCTCACTCGATCGCTCGCTTCGCCCAGCTGCTGTTGCTGCTCTCCCCCTTGCTCGTGCTGCTGCTCTGCTCCGATTTAGCCACACTTCAGTCGACTGAATCAACTTTTGGGTCAGTCGATTTTCAGGGGTTGGGGGGGGGGGGGCTCGTCGGAGTTAAGGAAGAACCACCCGCAGCGGGGACGGGGGCTGGCCGGAGAGGTACCCCACTATCTATCTTAGGGGTTCAGGGTGGGGGCGGGGGCCTAGAGGGCTGGCCGGGGCGGCGGTGGGGAGTTGTTTCAGGGCGGCGAGGCGGCGCTGGGGCCGGCGGTTCGGCCGGTGGTGGCTGGCGGCTCAGGGGGTGCAGGTTGAAGATGAACTGCAGGCCCTCCCTAAACTACATGTCAAGTGCCTCTCTGCTACCATTGCGTTCAGTTTCGACAGTAGCATTCAGATTCCACAGTAAATTTCAGTTTCGACAGTTAAGTTCAGAGTCAACAGTTTTTACCTCATCTGTTGTAGTCAGGTGGTTTTTGGTGATGTAAATTTTACATCTATTTTACATCATCTATTGGAGATGCTATTAGAATCCCACTTGAGATTGACGATGTCTGTCTTGTGCTGCTTCAGCCTTGACGTCTTACGGCTCACCGGAGCTGCTCCAACGACAGAACGATCCATCACAACAGAGCAGTGCCCTGGACGCTGTCTACAGATTCCTCAGATCTTCCTCCACACCTCCGACAGCCACCTCTGCCTCAACTGCTTCAGCGACCAACCCAATGATGCTGAGGTCTACACGGCTACGGCAAAGAGGTTGTACACTTGTTGCATCACTTATTACTATACATTCACGTCGATCCATTAGGGCTATTTTGGTTCAATGGAAAAACATAGCAATAGGGAATTTTCCAATTGCACTCTACTATTCAATTATTCATGCATTTTGTTGAAAGGAATGAAGCAAAACATCCACCTGGACCTACTTTTCAAAATCCTATGCATGAAAACAAGACCAAGTGCATTAGTGGCAGAATAACATTCTAACTGTACACGCTTTCATATGGTTTCACTTTATTTTGGCCATGTTTCTTTGCATTCCTCTGCTCTTCCAATTCCTGTAAACCAAACACCCAAGTTGACAGAAATCATGTGTTTACAAATGCTCTGTTTACCATGTGCATTCCTATCCTATTCTGGTGTTTTTACTATCCCTGCGTTTTTAGAATCATGCAAGCCAAATGAGCCCTTACAGAATTACTTCAGTGACAGGTAGGTGTCGAAGGGAACTTTGTGTGGTTTGTCCTGCTCCTGCCGCGACGTCGTCCACCTCACCTGAGCTGCTCCATCGACAGAAGCATCCACCAAAACAGACATCACGACTCCTGACCGTCTTTCGCCGCCTCAGATCTCCTTCCCTGCTGCCGGCACCCACCACAACGGCATCACCATCATCGACTCGGCAGATGAACCTGAGGAGTATACGGGTCCACAAGAGAGGTCGCACTCTTTTGTTTCTGCTTATGTTATGCATTGCTTAAAATTACCTGCTACTTTATCGTCCTGTTCAGCTCTTGGACTCCCAAGTCAGGTCCAAATTAATGTTCAAACTTGAGTTCTAAATTAGTTGTGGGGCACATATCGAGGCAGCAATGAATAGTATGTCTGTCTAATATCTGGTTCACCTAGGGTATGCCTATGTTGTTCATCTTGGGTGGGAAACAAATAGTAAAGCAATCATCATCTGTCTTTTTATTAAATTAAAGCAATCATCAGCCTGCTATCATTATTTTTGGATCCATCCACTGGTTGTTACCATCACTCTAAATTTCTGCATGCTCTCCTTACATAATCTCACCATATTTTTTTCGTATGCATGTCAGATATTGTACACAGTCATGCTGAACATGTAGAGAAAAAGAGAAGAGTTTTGCGCGGCAATACAATGTCATGCAGACATCGCTCCATGGTGGGTTCAATGGCAAACCCTCCCCACCCCTCTCCAGATTGTAATCCAGAGGAAGGTATCTGTTCTGAGGCGGATTCAGACGCCGCTGACCACTCCTATTTACCCCCAAGGTGTTTGCTCTACCTTGGCATGATGATGTTAGTCATATCATGCATATGTTGCCTTGCAGTGCCTACTTTTGACATCATATATGTCATCTGCTTAGTTTAGACATGTTCTGTAATGCCACCTGTTTAGTTTCTATATCATATATGGGAATTATGCAGTCTTATGTCTTTTAGCCAGCCATAATATATGCGAAATGTGCAATGCCATCCTGTTTAACCAGGCATCATATATTTGAATGATATCTTTCCCATCCTTTTCTTCATTACATTTCCATTTGTCGACAATGTTTGTACATTAAACTACTCTTCCTGTGAATCAGCCATTTGGGTGGGAGATGGAAAAATCTGGAGTGAAAACAAGGCCTTCAGAGCAGACAGTGCTACCTGTCGAAGCAGATCTCTTGTTGGGTCCCGATAGCTCCTCAGAGATGGATTCAGAGACAGATGACCAGTCCTATTCCCCCACCAAGGTGTATGCTCTAACTTGGCACGGTTATACTGCTCATATCATGCATATGGTGTCTTGCATTGCATAGTTTAGACATCATATACACAATATTCAACACCATGTTCTTAGTTCAGACATCATATCGAATGCCCTCTGTTTAGCATATAAATCACATATGTGAATTAAATGATGCGATCCTGATTACTTAGATAACATGTAGGTGAATTATGTCATGCGATCCTGTTTAGTTATTCATCATATCTTTGAATTATGTTATGCTATGCTATCCAGTTTAGATAGACATCATATATGTGAAATTATGTCATGCTATCCGTTTTAGTTAAACAATATACATGTCAACTATTTCATGCCCTCTTTTTTCCACACTATCTATTGCATCTGTCTCTCATACAATGTCTGTACATTCAACTATGTTTCCTGTTTATCAGCCATTTGAATTGGAGCGGGTGATGCCAGTATCTAGCGGACTAAAAACACGGTCTTCAAATAAAACAGTGCTACCTCTTGGTGGAGATAGCACCCCGGTTGTACATGCACAAGAACCAGCCCTACCACACATAACCCAAACTCTCGCAGATTGTACCCCTACTGCGATGGACAGAGAACCAGCTTCACCCAATCTAACCCCAACCCCAGCCGATAGTAACCCAGTTCCTGTTGACACAACACCATCTCCACCACAGAGCTCCCAAACAAGAGCAGTTAGTAAGGCAGCTCCAGTGCCCAAAGGGCCAGTACTATCACGGCGAACCCCAACTCCACCAGTTAGTACGCCTATTCCTGTGGAGGAAGCACAACCAGCTAGTCGTAGTTTAGCATCTATCGCATTTGATGTTGTTAAATCGTATGTGCGTATCTTCCCATCTTGGAAATATTATACTGAAGATGAAGGAAAATGCCAGTTGCAGGTGTTTGTCCAGGAGTTATGTGTAAGTAATGTTATTCATGGCAATTACTTTGCTTCGTCCCATACATCCTACCTCCATGATGGTTATAATACAACAAATTTTCCCATTTTTCTCTATAGAGAAGGACCGATTTGGAAACTCAGGATGAGGTAACCTGTGCTAATACCTCTGCTATCTTCAAGAATGCTTGGTGGCAGTATCGGAATTACCTGAAGAAAACGTACTTCACCGGCAAAGAAACTCATCAAATTCCCTTACGTTCTCCTGAGACACATTTACTGGACGATGACTGGGAACGCCTTGTTCTGTACTGGTCCCGAACCAAGAATGTGGTAAGGTCTATGAGCTCATTTTCTATTTTTAAGTATTATATTCTTGCGTCTTACTGTACTCTGTTCATGTAGAACAAGTGCCTAAACCTGAAGAACAACTGTTCTAATTTAAGATTCCATTGCTATCATAGTTCAAAAAAGCGCTAGGCGTTAATTGTGCGTTTTGCCACCGCCTTGCGCTTTACTGACCAAAGTGCATGCTTATGCGCAGTTATGCACAGATTAAGCGTAGTTATGCGCAATGCGTTTTGCCAACGCCTAGAGCCTAGGCGCGCTTAAGCGCTCGCTTAGGCGCGCCTTTTTTAACTATGATTGCTTTGCTCTTGTATCACTGTATTTACTCATACAAACTTATTTTTAAATTGAAGGATCCAATCGAAACTCCAATGGCACAGCAGGTATGTTCACGCATGTTTCTTTAACAGGTTTGCTCTTATCAATAGCTCTGTTGATTTCAATTTCAATTGTGTATACAGTTGACTTTCATATCATGCACATTACTAGCATCACAACAGAGCCAATAGTGTTGTTGTACATGTAGACCCGTGGTACCCATCTGAAATCTTGTTGTGCCGTGTAGTTTCCCACGCTTTGTATTCTTTCACTGCTGCTTTGTCTTGAACTGATATGATTTGAACCGTGTCTCTATTTTGATTTGGCAAGACAATGCAGTGACCATAGGACATAGATATATGTTTGTTTGATGCTTTTATTATGTACTAGTACTTGGCAATAGAAGACTTGGTAGTTTAATCCTGTCCACCTTACTAATGAACTGGTTCACCGAAATGAGTTTCATATACTAGTACATGCTAAACTTGTTATGTGTCTGCTTGTTTCTTCTTTTAGAATGCTGACAGAATATTGGGGAAGAGTGCCTTATTAAGCAATGGTAAAGGAAGTAATGCAGATAAGGTTCAGGATAGTGACACATCCTTGTTGGTCTCCAACAAAGCTGATAAAACAGCTAAGGAAGACTATCTTGAAGACAGCGAGACAACCCCAAAGTCCTGTCTTGGTTTAGTGTTCGAGTTACTGGCCACTACCGCTTGCACAAGCTATTCAAACTCACTGTCTGAATCAGTTCGGTTTCTTGAGTCTCAACTACAAGCTGAAAGACATCGATCAGCTGTGTTGTGACAAGAAGCAGAAGGACTGCAGAAGTCCCTGGAGCATTCAGATGCATACTTTCTGGTGCAACAGCAAGCGTTGGAGGATTTTAGCGCCAAACAGGACAAAGCTAATAAGCTTGCTAAGCTTATTGCCAGCATGGTGGATACCCAGGATAACGTTTCTTGAGATCTTCTGAAGTTGTTTCAGTTATCCTCTTGTTTTGCTGCCGCGTTTATTTGCACTGGTGGCCAATTTTGACTTCTAGTGTATGTAATATGCTGCTTTGCTCCCTATATTTGCATTGGTGGCGAACTTTGATGCCCAGTGGATGTAATATGTGTAATAGCGGTAATAGGCTAGCGTTAATTGCTTGCTTATTTATTTCCTTATTGTCTTGTTTAGTTGTTTGCTTGTAGTCACTGCAGTTCTTTTTCTGTGTTTTTCTAGTGGCCACAATAGCCTATTTTTGGTAACTATGCCAAAATAATCATGGCAACACACGGACTGTTGTAACCATGGGCCTCCTGCAGGCCATATGTTCCATGGGCCTTCTTCCAGCCGTAGGATTCATTGGCCTTCTATACGGGCCGTAGGATCCATTGGCCTTCTATACGGGCCTTAGGATTCATGGGCCTTCTACGGGCCTTAGGATTCATGGGCTTTCTACGGGTCGTAGGGTCCATGGGCCTTCTACGGGCCGTAGGGTCCATGGGCCTTCTACGGGCCGTGCGATCCACTGGCCTTCTACGGGCCGTACGATCCATGGGCCTCATACGAGCCGTAGGATCCATGGTCCTTCTACAGGGCGTATCGTCATTTCACCAATCATGGGTCGTACTGTACGTGGACCATACCGGGCCGTTGATAGGCCGTATTTGATAACTCTATGAAAACAACCCAACAGGTTTTTTGACATGAAAACGGCCCAACGTATTAACGATCCACAAACGGGCAACTACAATGATGGGCTGAATTTGGCCCACAAGCAGAAAATGACAGTAACGGGCAGTATGTAAGCGAATGTTGCAAATGAGCCCAAGAACCAATGGGCCCTGAGAAGGCCGAAAGATAACTTGGGCTGGAAACGGCCCAATGGAATAACGGGCCGTTAATGGGTATAAAGTGATACATTGTTCATTATGGGCCAATTTCACAACGGGCCGTTAATGGGCCAAGAGTTACAAAGGGCCTCATATGGGCCGAAAGAAGTCATGGGCCACACATGGGCCGGAAGTTAAAACGGGTTGGAATCATATTGGATGACCCAGATGATGCTACTGGGCCTAATTCGGAGAGGTCGTAACGGGCCCTGGGTTAGCGGGCTGTAAATGGGCCATATGCGAATAGGCCGTTAACAGGCTTTCCGTGGGCCGGCCCGCCACCTTTTGACCAAGTCAAACGGGACGGCCTTTTCACAGGAATGGGCCTCTATTGGGTCGTGCCACGTGTCAACGTATCATAGGCGCCTTCGGTCCAATGAGTGGATGACATCTGTCCCAACGGTGAGCCGACACGTGTTTCCTCCAGCCAATGATGATTTTACATGTGGAAAATCCCCATTGGTCGGGGCTGTTAACGGGTTATCGGATCCAAAACCGGACCCGATAGCTAAACGGTGTTCCGTTACGGTGGATGCCACGTGTCGGTCACCCTTGACTAAAGCACTTCTGTAACGCGCGATTTATCATCATGGAAGTGGACACTTCCGTGATGATAATTTTGGTATTGTCATGGAACACTTCTATGACAGCACAGGTATGACTATCTTCATTCTGTCATAAAATCGTCTTGGATGTACATGCATGACAAAAAACGCGACCTACTGTGACAAACACGTATCATCACGGAAGTGTTTTTTTTGTAGTGTTTGTACTAGTAGGTATGTGTTTGATCTCTCTCTCTCTCTCTCTTGTGATCTATATCATGGGCTTTGTTAATATAGTCGGATCATATGATGTTTCTCCCCTCTATACTCTTGTTATGATGAATTGAATCTTTACCCTTCACAGTTTTGTCTTGTCAGATTGAGTATTTAGAGATGAGAAAACATGATATATGTCTTGCAATATGAATACTTGAGGTGACAATGGGGTATCTTATTGATTCACTTGATATGTGTTATGTCATTGAACTCGCGGATTCCCGCGGTGATATTGGGGTAATCTATGCATAGGGGTTGATGCACATTTTTCTCCGACGGAAACTTTGGGGTCTCTTTATAGTTCTTTGTGTGGATTGAGTATTATGAATATGAATTTGATTTGGTGTTATTCTAGTATGAACTCTAGGATAGATCAAACAGAAAAAATAGCTTTGTTTATTTTAGTACGAACTCTTGAATAGATCGAATGGAAAGAATAGCTTTGAGGTGGTTTCGTGACCTACAAACAATTTCTATCTTTTGTTCTCCGCTAATAGGAACCCAGGAGTGATTCTTTATTTCACATATGATCCAACTATGTTACCATTGTTGAGAGGTTGCACTAGCGAAAGTACAGACCCTAGGCCTCATTTTTTAGCATTGCAACACCGTTTTTGTGCCTATTTACTATTTGCTACCTTGCTGTTTTTATTTATTTAGATTATAAAAATATATCTATACCATCAATATTACACTTTTATCACCATCTCTTTGCCGAACTAGTGCACCTATATAATTTGCCATTGTATTGGGTGTGTTGGGGACACAAGAGACTTTTTGTTATTTGGTTGCAGGATTGCTTGAGGGAGACCATCTTCATCCTACACCTCCCACAGATTGATAAACCTTAGGTCATCCACTTGAGGGAAAATTGCTATTGTCCTACAAAACTCTGCGCTTGGAGGCCCAACACGAGTCTACAAGAATAAAGTTGCATAGTAGACATCAAGCTCTTTTGTGGTGTCAGTGCCGGGGAGGTGATTGCTTGAAGGTATATCTTTAGATCTTGCAATCGAATCTTTTAGTTTCTTGTTTTATCACTAGTTTGGTTTACAGAATAAAACTACATAAAAATGGAATTAAGATTGCATCATATTATTGATCATCTTGATAATATCTTTCTTGAAAATGATGGTTCGGAAAATTGTTCTCAATTCACAGAAGAAGAATTTAATAGAATGATTGGCATGAATGATGAGCATGATTGCATTATTGTTGGCATGAACTCTTTGAATATCCATGATGCTAATGATATGCAAAGCCACAAGCTTGGGGATGATATGTTTTATGAAGATGATATTTTTAGTCCCCCAAGTTTTGATGAGAAAGTTTATTATGATGAAAGCATGCCTCCTATTTTTGATTATTATGGTGATGACATGTATGCTATAAAGAATAATGATAGCCATGAAACTTGTCATCGTGATTTTAATTTTCAATCGCATGATAGTTATTTTGTTGAGTTTGGTCCCACTACTATTCATGAGAATAAATTTGCTTATGTGGAGAGTAAGAAAATTTCTATGCTTATGCATCATGAAAAGAATGCTACATGTTATGGTTATATTGTTGAATTTCTTCATGATGCTACTGAAAATTATTATGGGGGAGGAACTTATGCTTGTAGGAATTGCAATAATATCAAGTTTCCTCTCTATGTGTTGAAAGTTTTGAAGTTGCACTTGTTTTGCCTTCCTATGCTAGTTGATTGTTGCTCCGATAAGTTGTTTGCTCACAAAATAGGAAGTGGGTTAGGCTTAAATGTTCTAGTCATATGCTTCATGATGCTCTCTTTGTGTTTCAAATCTTATCTTTTATGCGAGCATCATTGAAATCATCATGCCTAGTTCAAAGGCATTAAAGAAAAGCGCTTGTTGGGAGGCAACCCAACACTTTTACCTACTGTTTTTGTATGTTCACATGATTAGGCTACTGTAGTAATCATGTTTTATTGTCTTTGTTTCAATAAAGTGCCATGTAAAGCCTTTGGGATCATGTTGGGTGATAGTTGATCTGATCTTGCTGAAAAACAAAAACTCTTGTGCTCACGAAAATAGCTCTCATTTTTAATAGAAGAGTGCTTTTGGGTTCATTCTTTTTGAAGAATATTAATATACAAATTTCTCACGTGGTCAGTATTTTTCATAATTGTTGGAGTATAAGAAGTATGGTTTGAGTACAGATTACTACAGACTATTTGGTTTTCGACAGATTCTATTTTGAATGCATAGTTTGCTTGTTTCTATGGCTTATATTGCTCAATATAAATTGTGGAAATGATATGCTACAGTAGGCATTGTGGGGAAACAATTATGAATCTTGTCTTTATCAGTACCAAAAGTGAAATGGTTTGCTCTTTATCATACTAACCTATCTCACAAGGTTCCGTTAAGTTTTGTGTGATTGAAGTTTTCAAGTTTTGGGTGAGATGTCGATATGAGGAGAATAAGGAGTGACAAGACCCAAAGCTTGGGGATGCCCAAGGCACACCCAAGGTAATATTCAAGTAAGATCCAAGCAACTAAGCTTGGGGATGCCCAGGATGGCATCCCCTCTTTCGTCTCCAACATTATCGGTAACCTCGGAGCTATGTTTTCATTCGTCACCTGATATGTGTTTTGCTTGGATTGTGAATTTATTTTGCTAGGATTTGATTGCTGTTATTTATAATAATGTTTTGCATCTTTTATTTCAATATAAGTGGCAATGATAGCCTTTGCCATGCTTATTTTGCAAGTATAGATGTTGTTGTTTCAAAACATAAAGTTTATCGATGTTGCAAAAATTTCCTAGAAAATTCAGAATATGATAAATTGTTGAAACGTTTTGCACAATAAGCTATGATAAATTTCCTACAGTGTGGTATTTTTCTCATAATTTTTGGGGTTAGGGAAGTATTATGAATCTTGCAACTGTACTATTTTGGCAAATTGCTGTTATGGTTGCATTGTTTGCATATGTTTGCTTGTTTGATGATTCTATTTGAGGATAGGAGTATTAAATATGCAGAGGAATTTAGTATGCAATGTTGAATAATAATTTTAGTGATTTGCTACAGTAGAGAATGATAAGGTTATTGCATTGTTTTATACTAACTTATCTCACGAGTTCTTGTTGAGTTTTGTGTAGATGAAGTTTTGTGAGATTTAGGGAAACCGTGATATGAGAGGAATTAAGGAGACACAAAAGCTCAAGCTTGGGGATGCCGAAGGCATCCCAAGCTAATATTCCAAGAAGTCTCAAGCATCTAAGCTTGGGGATGCCCCGGTAGGCATCCCACCTTTGTTCATCAACAATTATCAGTTAGTATTGGTTGAGCCTAAGTTTTTGCTTCTTCACATGAGTTGTGCTATTCTTGGAATGTCACTTTATTTTTGTTTTACTTGCTGTTTTAATAAAATAGTTAGATCTAAAAGTTTTTAAATAAAATAGAGTCCTCAAATAGTTGCCAGGGAGGATAAGTAAGCGGCATTCACATCCCGTCAACGAAGCTCTTTTCTATGGAATTGCTCTAGTGCTTCACTGATATCTTTTTGAGCACGGTGTGCTTTAGTATTTTTGAAGAAATTATCTCTTGCTTCACTTAAATTAATTTGAGAGATAGAAATATTATGCTCATGATCTTCATTTATATATTTTTGGAGAAGCTTGTCATTTACTCTTATGCTTCACTTATATCCTATGAGTAATTTTTTTAATAAATTGAATGTCATGAAGTTGAAATCATATCATTCCTAGTGGTAGCTTCACATTGGGTTTAGAAAGTGAAATCTTTTGAGGCTTGACAATCACAATATTGGTGATACAAGCAATTCATGAATAATTAGTATAAGGAAGAGAACTTTCATATATAAATACACTATCCTAAAAATCTTTTGTGATTGTGAGCCCCCATTAAAATATTATATGCCAAAATTATTGACGTTCGACAAGGAAGACAACGTAATGGTTTATGTTTGTTCATATTCACATAGAAGTTATATTGTCATAGATCCCTCAACCTGTGGGGCTTGCCCCCCATCCTTGCTAGCCAAAAATTCCGCACCAAGTAGAGATACTACTTGTGCATCCAAAAACCCTTAAACCCAAATCTTATTTTCAAGAGTCCACCATACCTACCTAAGGATTGAGCAAGATCCTTCAAGTAAGTTGTCATCAGTGCAAAAAGGCAATACAAATTGCTTCTAAAAGTGTTACATCATTTAGTGTAAGAGAAAACTGAGCATTGTATGTACTTGTGATGGCAAAGAATAAAAGCGATAGACTGCATAATAAAGGTTGTTATCATAAGGGGCAATATAACATGATGTTCTTTTGCACTAAGGCGTTGAGCATACAAACAAATAAGCGCATGGCAACCTCTGCTTCCCTCTGTGAAGGGCCTATCTTTTACTTTTCAGAATTTACTTTTATGCAAAGATTCAAAGTTTTTCTCTCTATTCCTTTTTATTTTTCTCTTTTGGCAAGCATCATGTGGTGAGGAAAGATCTAGGCACGTGTGTCTAGTTGAATATGAGTAGCATGAGTTAATATTGTTGACATCACCCAAAGTGAATACGTTGGGAGGCGAAATTATAAGCCCCTATCTTTCTATGTGTCCGGTTGAAATGTTTTGCTCATGTGTATGCGATGAGTGTTAGCAATCATATAAGACTATAAGATGGTTGAGTATGTGGAGATCTTACTTAGACTCTATTGAATAAGTTGAATTACAATTCCTTGGTGACTGAGAACATAGGTCATTGAGTTTCAAGAGAGTTCATTGTTTGAACCTTAACATGTGAATTGGTTGAGACTATAACATGAGAAATATTATGAGAAAGAATTGTTGTTATGATGCTAGGAGAGTGATTGAAATTGTCATTGATCAAACTAGTGCACTTTGCCAGCATTCACACTTCATAAATTATTTCTTTTATCATTTACCTACTTGAGGACGAGTAGGAATTAAGCTTGGGGATGCTGATACGTCTCCAACGTATCTATAATTTATGAAGTATTCATGCCATTATATTATCATTGGATGTTTTACAATCATTTTATAGCAACTTTATATCATTTTTGGGACTAACCTATTGACCCAGTGCCCAATGCCAGTTGCTATTTTTTGCTTGTTTTTTACATCACAGGAAATCAATATCAAACGGAGTCCAAACATCGCATAACTTTTTGGAGATTTTTCTGGACCAGAAGGAACCCAATGGGCCTGAGCTGCACCTAGGGGGTGCCCCGAGGGGGGCACAACCCACCAGGGTGCGCCAGGGGCCCCTGGCGCGCCCATGTGGGTTGTGCCCACCTCGATGGCCTCCCGCACCCCCTCTTTGCACTATAAATTCCCAAATATTCTGAAACCCTTTGGGGTTAACCTAGATCAGAAGTTTTGCCGCCGCAACGTCTTTGTATCCACGAGATCCAATCTAGACCCCATTCAGGCACCCTGCAGGTGGGGGGAATCATCTCCGGTGGCCATCTTCATCATCCCGGCGGCCACCACGATGAGGAGGGAGTAGTCCACCCTCGGGGCTAAGGGTCTGTACCAGTAGCTATGTGTTTGATCTCTCTCTCTCGCGCGTGATCTATATCATGGGCTTTGTTAATATAGTCGGATCATATGATGTTTCTATTGGAAATATGCCCTAGAGGCAATAATAAAAGTGTTATTATTATATTTCTTTGTTCATGATAATAGTCTTTTATTCATGCTATAACTGTATTATCCGGAAATCGTTATACACGTGTGAATACATAGACCACAATATGTCCCTAGTGAGCCTCTAGTTGACTAGCTCGTTGTGATCAACAGATAGTCATGGTTTCCTGGCTATGGACATTGGAAGTCGTTGATAACGGGATCACATCATTAGGAGAATGATGTGATGGACAAGACCCAATCCTAAACATAGCACAAAGGTCGTGTAGTTCGTTTGCTAGAGCTTTGCCAATGTCAAGTATCTCTTCCTTCGACCATGAGATCATGTAACTCCTGGATACCGTAGGAGTGCTTTGGGTGTATCAAATGTCACAACGTAACTGGGTGACTATAAAGGTACACTACAGGTATCTCCGAAAGTGTCTATTGGGTTGACATGGATCGAGACTGGGATTTGTCACTCCGTGTTTTCGGAGAGGTATCACTGGGCCCACTCGGTAGTGCATCATCATAATGAGCTCAAGGTGGCCAAGTGTCTGGTCACGGGATCATGCATTACGGTACGAGTAAAGTGACTTGCCGGTAACGAGACTGAACGAGGTATTGGGATACCGACGATCGAGTCTCGGGCAAGTAACATACCGTCTGACAAAGGGAATTGTATATGGGGTTTGATCGAATCCTCGACATCGTGGTTCATCCGATGACAATATCGAGGAGCATGTGGGAGCCAACATGGGTATCCAGATCTCGCTGTTGGTTATTGACCTGAGAGCATCTCGGTCATGTCTGCATGTCTCCCGAACCCGTAGGGTCTACACATTTAAGGTTCGGTGACGCTAGGGTTATTAGGAAGACTTGTATGTGATTACCGAATGTTGTTCGGAGTCCCGGATGAGATCCCGGACGTCACGAGGAGTTCCGGAATAGTCCGGAGGTAAAGATTTATATATGGAAAGTGGTTAAACGGACACCGGAAAGTTTCAGGGGCATTCCGGTATTGTACCGGGACCATCGGAAGGTTTCCAGGGGTCCACCGGGAGGGGACACCCCTCCCGGGGGGGCACATGGGCTGCGTGGGAGAGGGAGCCAGCCCCTAGTGGGCTGGGCGCGCCTCCCCACCTATGGCCCATGCGGCTAGGGCTTGGGAGGGGGAAACCCTAAAGGGGGCGCCCCCCTAGCTTGGGGGGCAAGCCTCCCTCCATTGGCCGGCGCCCCCCCTAGGGTTTCCCCTAGAGGGCCGGCCCCCCTTGCCCCTCTCCTCCTATAAATAGAAGGGTGAGGGGAGGGCAGCATTACCACAATTGAAGGTGCAGCCCCTCCCCTCCCCAACACCTCTCCTCCTCCATACGTGCTTGGCGAAGCTCTGTCGGAGTACTGCTGCACCAACAACACCACACCGTCGTGCTGCCGTTGGAGCTGTCTTCCTCAACCTCTCCTTCCTCCTTGC
This sequence comes from Triticum aestivum, assembly GCF_018294505.1. Classification (NCBI taxonomy): domain Eukaryota; kingdom Viridiplantae; phylum Streptophyta; class Magnoliopsida; order Poales; family Poaceae; genus Triticum; species Triticum aestivum. The sequence goes on from NC_057801.1 coordinate 723,594,808, forward strand.
TGGATCAAGACGGAGGAGACGTCGACCGTCCCGTACGTGTGTTGAACGCGGAGGTGCTGTCCGTTCAGCACTTGGTCATCGGTGATCCGAATCACGTCGAGTACGACTCCATCATCACCATCCCCTTGAACGCTTTCGCACTGGATCTACAAGTGGTATGTAGATGCAAACTCACTCCCTTGACTCGTTTCTTAGATGAACTCATAGATGGATCTTGGTGAAACCGTAGGAAAAAATTTAATTTTCTGCAACGTTCCCCAACAGTGGCATCATGAGCCAGGTTTATGCGTAGTTCTCTTTGCACGAGTAGAACACAATTTTGTTGTGGGCGTAGATCTTGTCAACTTGCTTGCCACTACTAGTCTTATCTTGCTTCAGCTGTATTGTGGGATGAAGCGGCCCGGACCAACCTTACACGTACGCTTACGTGAGACCGGTTCCACCGACTGACATGCACTAGTTGCATAAGGTGGCTGGCGGGTGTCTGTCTCTCCCACTTTAGTTGGAGCAGATTCGATGAAAAGGGTCCTTATGAAGGGTAAATAGAAGTTGACAAGATCACGTTGTGGTTATTCGTAGGTAAGAAAACGTTCTTGCTAGAACCCAATTGCAGCCACGTAAAAGATGCAACAACAATTAGAGGACGTCTAACTTGTTTTTGCAGCAATTGTCATGTGATGTGATATGGCCAGAAGTTGTGATGAATGATGAATGATATATTGTGATGTATGAGATCATGTTCTTGTAATAGGAATCACGACTAGCATGTCGATGAGTATGACAACCGTAGGAGTTGTCTTTATTTTGTATGACCTGCGTGTCATTGAAGAACGCCATGTAAACTACTTTACTTTATTTGCTAAACGCGTTAGTCATAGAAGTAGAAGTAGTCGTTGGCGTGACAACTTCATGAAGACACAATGATGGAGATCATGATGATGGAGATTATGGTGTCATGCCGGTGAAAAGATGATCATGGAGCCCCGAAGATGAAGATCAAAGGAGCTATATGATATTGGCCATATCATGTCACTACTTTATATAATTGCATGTGATGTTTATTATGTTTATGCATCTTGTTTACTTAGATCGACGGTAGTAAATAAGATGATCCCTTATAACAATTTCAAGAAAGTGTTCCCCCTAACTGTGCACCGTTGCTAAAGTTCATCGTTTCGAAGCACCACGTGATGATCGGGTGTGATAGATCCTTACGTTCACATACAACGGGTGTAAGACAGTTTTACACATGCAAAAACACTTAGGGTTAACTTGACGAGCCTAGCATGTACAGACATGGCTTCGGAACACGGAGACTGAAAGGTCGAACACGAGTCGTATGGAAGATACAATCAACATGAGAATGTTCACCGACGATGACTAGTCCGTCTCACGTGATGATCGGACACGGCCTAGTCGACTCGGATCGTGTAACACTTAGATGACTAGAGGGATGTCTAATCTGAGTGGGAGTTCATTCAATAATTTGATTAGATGAACTTAATTATCATGAACTTAGTCTAAAACCTTTTGCAAATATGTCTTGTAGATCAAATGGCCAACGCTCATGTCAACTTGAACTTCAACGCGTTCCTAGAGAAAACCAAGCTGAAAGATGATGGCAGCAACTATACGGACTGGGTCCGGAACCTGAGGATCATCCTCATAGCTGCCAGGAAACAATATGTCCTAGAAGGAACGCTAGGTGACGCTCCCGTCCCAGAGAACCAAGACATTATGAATGCTTGGCAGTCTCGTGCTGATGATTACTCCCTCGTTCAGTGCGGCATGCTTTACAGCTTAGAACAGGGGCTCCAAAAGCGTTTTGAGCATCACGGAGCATATGAGATGTTCGAGGAGCTGAAACTAGTTTTCCAAGCTCACGCCCGGGTCGAGAGATATGACATCTCCGACAAGTTCTATAGTTGTAAGATGGAGGAAAATAGTTCTGTCAGTGAACACATACTCACGATGTCTGGGTTGCACAACCGTATGACCCAGCTGAATATTAACCTCCCTGATGAGGCAGTCATTGACAGAATCCTGCAGTCGCTCCCACCAAGCTACAAGAGCTTTGTGATGAACTACAATATGCGGGGGATGGTAAAGACCATTCCTGAAGTATTTTCTATGCTGAAGTCAGCAGAGGTTGAAATCAAGAAAGAACATCAAGTGTTGATGGTCAATAAGACCACTAAGTTTAAGAAGGGCAAGGGTAAGAAGAACTTCAAGAAGGACGGCAAGGAGGTTGCCGCGCCCGGTAAGCCAGTTGCCGGGAAGAAGTCAAAGAATGGACCCAAGCCTGAGACTGAGTGCTTTTATTGCAAGGGGAAGGGTCACTGGAAGCGGAACTGCCCCAAATACTTAGCGGATAAGAAGGCCGGCAACACTAAAGGTATATTTGATATACATGTAATTGATGTGTACCTTACCAGTACTCGTAGTAACTCCTGGGTATTTGATACCGGTGCCGTTGCTCATATTTGTAACTCACAGCAGGGGCTGCGGAATAAGCGGAGACTGGCGAAGGACGAGGTGACGATGCGCGTCGGGAATGGTTCCAGAGTCGATGTGATCGCCGTCGGCACGCTACCTCTACATTTACCCACGGGATTAGTTTTGAACCTTAATAATTGTTATTTAGTGCCAAGTTTGAGCATGAACATTGTATCTGGATCTCGTTTAATACGAGATGGCTACTCATTTAAGTCTGAGAATAATGGTTGTTTGATTTATATGAGAGATATGTTTTATGGTCATGCTCCGATGGTCAATGGTTTATTCTTAATGAATCTCGAGCGTAATACTACACATATTCATAGCGTGAATACCAAAAGATGTAAAGTTGATAACGATAGTCCCACATACTTGTGGCACTGCCGCCTTGGTCACATTGGTGTCAAGCGCATGAAGAAGCTCCATGCTGATGGACTTTTAGAGTCTCTCGATTATGAATCATTTGACACATGCGAACCATGCCTCATGGGCAAGATGACCAAGACTCCATTCTCCGGAACAATGGAGCGAGCAACCAACTTCTTGGAAATCATACATACCGATGTGTGCGGTCCAATGAGCGTTGAGGCTCGCGGAGGATATCGTTATGTTCTCACTCTCACTGATGACTTGAGTACATATGGGTATGTCTACTTAATGAAACACAAGTCTGAGACCTTTGAAAAGTTCAAGGAATTTCAGAATGAGGTAGAGAATCAACGTGACCGAAAGATAAAATTCCTACGATCAGATCGTGGAGGAGAATACTTAAGTCACGAATTTGGTACACACTTAAGGAAATGTGGAATCGTTTCACAACTAACGCCGCCTGGAACACCTCAGCGTAACGGTGTGTCCGAACGTTGTAACCGCACTCTATTAGATATGGTGCGGTCTATGATGTCTCTTACCGATTTACCACTATCATTTTGGGGATACGCTCTAGAGACAGCTACATTCACTTTAAATAGGGCACCGTCTAAATCCGTTGAGACGACACCGTATGAATTGTGGTTTGGGAAGAAACCTAAGCTGTCGTTTCTAAAAGTTTGGGGATGCGATGCTTATGTCAAGAAACTTCAACCTGAAAAGCTCGAACCCAATTCGAAAAAATGCGTCTTCATAGGATACCCTAAGGAAACCATTGGGTATACCTTCTACTTAAGATCCGAGGGCAAGATCTTTGTTGCCAAGAACGGATCCTTTCTGGAAAAAGAGTTTCTCTCGAAAGAAGTAAGTGGGAGGAAAGTAGAACTCGATGAAGTACTACCTCTTGAACGGGAAAGTAGTGCAGCACAGGAAAATGTTCCTGTAATGCCTACACCAACAGAAGAGGAAAATAATGATGATAATCAAGGTACTTCGGATCAAGTTGCTACTGAACTTCGTAGGTCCACGAGGACATGTTCCGCACCAGAATGGTACGACAACCCTGTCATGGAAATCATGTTGTTAGACAACGGTGAACCTTCCAACTATGAAGAAGCGATGGCGGGCCCAGATTCCAACAAATGGCTTGAAGCCATGAAATCCGAGATAGAATCCATGTATGAAAACAAAGTATGGACTTTGACTGACTTGCCCGATGATCGGCGAGCGATAGAAAACAAATGGATCTTTAAGAAGAAGACGGACGCGGATGGTAATGTCACCATCTATAAAGCTCGACTTGTCGCTAAGGTTTATCGGCAAGTTCAAGGGATTGACTACGATGAGACTTTCTCTCCCGTAGCGAAGCTTAAGTCCGTCCGAATCATGTTAGCAATTGCCGCATACTATGATTATGAGATATGGCAGATGGACGTCAAAATGGCATTCCTTAACGGTTATCTTAAGGAAGAACTGTATATGATGCAGCCAGAAGGTTTTGTCGATCCTAAGAACGCTAACAAAGTATGCAAGCTCCAGCGATCCATTTATGGGCTGGTGCAAGCATCTCGGAGTTGGAATATTCGCTTTGATGAGATGATCAAAGCGTTTGGGTTTATGCAGACTTATGGAGAAGCCTGCTTTACAAGAAAGTGAGTGGGAGCTCTGTAGCATTTCTCATATTATATGTAGATGACATACTTTTGATGGGAAATGATATAGAATTCTTGGACAGCATTAAGGCCTACTTGAATAAATGTTTTTCGATGAAGGACCTTGGAGAAGCTGCTTATATATTAGGCATCAAGATCTATAGAAATAGATCGAGACGCCTCATATTTCTTTCACAAAGCACATACCTTGATAAAATTTTGAAGAAGTTCAAAATGGATCAGTCCAAGAAGGGGTTCTTGCCTGTATTGCAAGGTGTGAGATTGAGCTCGGCTTAATGCCCGACCACGGCAAAAGATAAAGAAGAGATGAGTGTCATCCCCTATGCTTCAGCCATAGGATCTATTATGTATGCCATGCTGTGTACCAGACCTGATGTAAACCTTGCCGTTATCTTGGTAGGTAGGTACCAAAGTAATCCCGGCAAGGAACACTGGACAGGGGTCAAGAATATCCTGAAGTACCTGAAAAGGACAAAGGACATGTTTCTCGTTTATGGAGGTGACGAAGAGCTCGTCGTAAAGGGTTACGTCGACGCTAGCTTCGACACAGATCTGGATGACTCTAAGTCACAAACCGGATACGTGTATATGTTGAATGGTGGAGCAGTAAGCTGGTGCAGCTGCAAGCAGAGCGTCGTGGCGGGATCTACATGTGAAGCGGAGTACATGGCAGCCTCAGAGGCAGCGCATGAAGCTATTTGGGTGAAGGAGTTCATCACCGACCTAGGAGTCAAACCTAATGCGTCGGGGCCGATCAAACTTTTCTGTGACAATACTGGAGCTATTGCCCTTGCAAAGGAGCCCAGATTTCAAAAGAAGACCAGGCACATCAAGCGTCGTTTCAACTCCATCCGTGAAAATGTTCAAGATGGAGACATAGAAATTTGCAAAGTACATACGGATCTGAATGTCGCAGATCCGTTGACTAAACCTCTCTCGCGAGCAAAACATGATCAACACCAGAACTCTATGGGCGTTCGATTCATCACAATGTAACTAGATTATTGACTCTAGTGCAAGTGGGAGACTGTTGGAAATATGCCCTAGAGGCAATAATAAAAGTGTTATTATTATAATTCTTTGTTCATGATAATAGTCTTTTATTCATGCTATAACTGTATTATCCGGAAATCGTTATACACGTGTGAATACATAGACCACAATATGTCCCTAGTGAGCCTCTAGTTGACTAGCTCATTGTGATCAACAGATAGTCATGGTTTCCTGGCTATGGACATTGGATGTCGTTGATAACGGGATGACATCATTAGGAGAATGATGTGATGGACAAGACCCAATCCTAAGCATAGCACAAAGGTCGTGTAGTTCGTTTGCTAGAGCTTTGCCAATGTCAAGTATCTCTTCCTTCGACCATGAGATCATGTAACTCCTGGATACCGTAGGAGTGCTTTGGGTGTATCAAACGTCACAACGTAACTGGGTGACTGTAAAGGTACACTACAGGTATCTCCAAAAGTGTCTATTGGGTTGACATGGATCGAGACTGGGATTTGTCACTCCGTGTTTTCGGAGAGGTATCACTGGGCCCACTCGGTAGTGCATCATCATAATGAGCTCAAGGTGGCCAAGTGTCTGGTCACGGGATCATGCATTATGGTACGAGTAAAGTGACTTGCCAGTAACGAGACTGAACGAGGTATTGGGATACCGACGATCGAGTCTCGGGCAAGTAACATACCGTCTGACAAAGGGAATTGTATATGGGGTTTGATCGAATCCTCGACATCGTGGTTCATCTGATGAAAACATCGAGGAGCATGTGGGAGCCAACATGGGTATCGAGATCCCGCTGTTGGTTATTGACCTGAGAGCATCTCGGTCATGTCTGCATGTCTCCCGAACTCGTAGGGTCTACACACTTAAGGTTCGGTGATGCTAGGGTTATTAGGAAGACTTGTATGTGATTACCGAATGTTGTTCGGAGTCCCGGATGAGATCCCGGACATCACGAGGAGTTCCGGAATAGTCCGGAGGTAAAGATTTATATATGGAAAGTGGTTAAACGGACACCGGAAAGTTTCGGGGGCATTCCGGTATTGTACCGGGACCACCGGAAGGTTTCCGGGGGTCCACCGGGAGGGGCCACCCCTCCCGAGGGGCCACATGGGCTGCATTGGAGAGGGAGCCAGCCCCTAGTGGGCTGGGCGCGCCTCCCCACCTATGGCCCATGCGGCTAGGGCTTGGGAGGGGGAAACCCTAAAGGGGGCGCCCCCTAGCTTGGGGGGCAAGCCTCCCTCCATTGGCCGCCCCCCCCCCCCCCCCAGGGTTTCCCCTAGAGGGCCGCCCCCCCCCCTTGCCCCTCTCCTCCTATAAATAGAAGGGTGAGGGGAGGGCAGCATTACCACAATTGAAGGTGCAGCCCCTCCCCTCCCGAACACCTCTCCTCCTCCATACGTGCTTGGCGAAGCTCTGTCGGAGTACTGCTGCACCAACAACACCAAGCCGTCGTGCTGCCGTTGGAGCTGTCTTCCTCAACCTCTCCTTCCTCCTTGCTGGATCAAGACGGAGGAGACGTCGACCGTCCCATACGTGTGTTGAACACGGAGGTGCTGTCCGTTCAGCACTTGGTCATCGGTGATCCGAATCACGTCGAGTATGACTCCATCATCACCATCCCCTTGAACGCTTCCGCACTCGATCTACAAGTGGTATGTAGATGCAAACTCACTCCCTTGACTCGTTGCTTAGATGAACTCATAGATGGATCTTGGTGAAACCGTAGGAAATTTTTTAATTTTCTGCAACGTTCCCCAACAGTGGCATCATGAGCCAGGTTTATGTGTAGTTCTCTTTGCACGAGTAGAACACAATTTTGTTGTGGGCGTAGATCTTGTCAACTTGCTTGCCGCTACTAGTCTTATCTTGCTTCAGCGGTATTGTGGGATGAAGCGGCCCGGACCAACCTTACACGTACGCTTACGTGAGACCGGTTCCACCGACTGACATGCACTAGTTGCATAAGGTGGCTGGCGGGTGTCTGTCTCTCCCACTTTAGTTGGAGCGGATTCGATGAAAAGGGTCCTTATGAAGGGTAAATAGAAGTTGACACGATCACGTTGTGGTTATTCGTAGGTAAGAAAACGTTCTTGCTAGAACCCAATTGCAGCCACGTAAAAGATGCAACAACAATTAGAGGACGTCTAACTTGTTTTTGCAGCAATTGTCATGTGATGTGATGTGGCCAGAAGTTGTGATGAATGATGAATGATATATTGTGATGTATGAGATCATGTTCTTGTAATAGGAATCACGACTTGCATGTCGATGAGTATGACAACCGGCAGGAGCCATAGGAGTTGTCTTTATTTTGTATGACCTGCGTGTCATTGAAGAACGCCATGTAAACTACTTTACTTTATTTGCTAAACGCGTTAGTCATAGAAGTAGAAGTAGTCGTTGGCGTGACAACTTCATGAAGACACGATGATGGAGATCATGATGATGGAGATCATGGTGTCATGTCGGTGACAAGATGATCATGGAGCCCCGAAGATGAAGATCAAAGGAGCTATATGATATTGGCCATATCATGTCACTACTTTATATAATTGCATGTGATGTTTATTATGCATATGCATCTTGAGCTCAAACCCGTGAATTTCGATCTCTTTGCTCGAAGCTCCGTTTCCGAAACTGTTTCGGGGGATTGTTGTTTGGTATGTGACTCCACCGTTTGTCCAATTAGTTTTTGTTTTAGTGGTTTATACTTTGAATAATTCGCTACTCTTGGTGCTGCTGTAGATGAGCTTGCATGTTGAATTCTTAGTGTTCTAAGTAGTTTGAATGCTTGTTATGGCCTCTATGTATCCCTATGAGTAGTTGCTATCAATTTTGTGAAGTTCTGTTGGGAAAATTTGGTGAACTCAAAATTCAGATTTTTGTTCATAGGAAAAATTGTACGCGGACATGAATATCTTCAGGAAGTTTGGCTCTAAGAAGAACTCCAAGGATGTTATTGAGGAGTCTTCTGACAGTGATCTCCACCCTCGGAGGTTGGCGGAAGTACGGCCATACAAATGGTCGCACACGCCATTCCTACAAGAGGCTGGAATTCTTGAGGTGTTCATGCAATATATTGCTAATGTCGGCCTCACCGATTTCATCATGGATGAGTGTGGCCAGCACCAAATCCTCACAAACATCTTTGTTCAAAGTTTTACTTTCCTACCTAGGAATAATCCCCCTGAAGTGAGCTTTTATTTATATGCTGAAAACCATCAAATACCACTTACTGAATTTTGTAACATATGCATGATCCTTTATGATGGGAGCTTGGTTGAACCTAGACCGGTCGAGTTGATGCCTTTTATCGCACTTTGACAGTGGGTGATGAGAGAGGAGTGTCAGCCATCACTGTCGTTGGCTTACATTTTCCTGTTGTTTGTTACTTTGCACTTTTCATTGCAAAATGCTTGCTTGCTAGGGAGAAGGTGGGCGCACTTAGTTCGCTAGACCTTGCTGTTTTACATCGTGCATTGGAGAGCAACACCACTTATAGCTTGGGAGCTATTGTGGCTTGTCGCCTCCATCTTAATAAATCTCAGGGCAAAATACATGGTGGATACCCTCTGACCAAAGTTTACCTCGACCGTGCAGCCATGGATCACCACCATTTCACTGATATCAAATCTCCTAACATCTCTATTCTGTATAACCTGGTTTTTAGTGTAAGAACTCGTGATATTATTCTGTTGCCTGCTCCTACTTTGTTTGATTCTGTTGCCAGGGGCAGATATAGGATTATGCCTGCAGACATCATCGCCTACTGGAATGTTCAGGCTGCTGCAGAGGCTGCGGAGGAGCCTCAACAGTGGGATGAGTGGATGCCCGCTCCTCAGCACCCTACTACCCTCCAGGCTACTGATCAACTACCAAGTTAGGCCAAAAGCCTAAGCTTGGGGGAGTACGTGTTTCTCACTGACATTATATTCATGTTCACACATATCATTCTATTTGTCGGTGTTCACACCTTTTCATTGTATCATCCATGCTTAGATTTATTTTCCTGCTTTCTTCTTATGTGTTTGAAAAACTTTAGAAAAACCAAAAAAATTAGTTGTAGTAATTTACTTTCTATGCTTGCTTAGTAGTAGTATTAAAGAGAAAATCCAAAAAAAATACTTGTTCTTCTTTTGCTTGTTGGGAGCTTTCCTGTGTAAATAGTTTTTCTCGTTTTTGCTTTTCCCTTTTATTTGCCCGTTCTAGAAAATGAAAAACTCCAAAAATATTTTGGTGTGTTTCTCTGAACTTCTTTTCTTTTTGTTCGAGTCTTACCAAGGAGAAGACCATGATGAAAATGTTGAGTGGATCTCGTATGAATAATTATTGAACTAATAAGAGCACATTTTACCCTGTCTTCTCATGTTGAATAAAATGTTTGCAGATTCCATCTTAGTCCATGGCACTCTTGCACTATTATTATTTCAAATCGTTCGGTCGTGCAAGTGAAAGGCAATAATGAAGATATTAGATGAACTGGTCGTGGCAGAGAGAAACGGGTATGAACTCGACTTGTTCTGTTTTCGTAAATATGTTTAATCTAGTATCCATGATTCAGCCCATTATGATTAAACATGTTTGCAATGACAATTAGAGATTATAGTTTCTCATGCCATGCATAAGTAGCTGGGAGTTGATAATGATTTGTCTTGGATATCAACATAGCATTAAAATGATAGTGATGTAGTATGATGATATGGTATCCTCCTCTAAATGTTCGAGTGGCTTGACTTGGCAAATGTTCATGCATGTAGTTGAATCAAAACCAACATTGCCTCTATGATATTTATGTTCATGGTGTCCATATCCTACTCATGCTAGCGTCCAATGTTACTTATGCATAATGCATGGTTATGATCGTTGTTGCTTTCTAGCTGGCCGCTTCTCAATCTTAATTGCTAGCCTTCGCCTGTACTAAGTGGGAACTCTGCTTGTACATAAAAAACCTTGAACCCAAAGTTATTCTGGATGAGTCCACCATACCTACCTATATGCGGTATTACCCTGCCATCCTAAGTAAATTTGCATGTGCCACCTCTAAAAACTTCTAAAAACTATTCTTTTTGTGTGCCTGGATCATTCATGGAATGACAGGACGTGGTCGGTATCTTCCATGCTAAGCGGGTTATTCTCAGGTCGAGTGTTTATTCACTCGCCATCGCACGAGAAAATGGGCGGTAATAGGGATGCCCAGTCCCAAACTGCAAACATGAAAAAGAGTTCATCTCTAAAATAATCAAACAAAAACTCCCAATGGAGATGGAGTCAAAACCTTTACTTTTATCGCTTGGGAACTGCCACTGGCGTGCTTAGCATGGAAGATATTGATAACTGACGGTCATGAAGTGAATAAGAAGGGACCATGTCTCAAAATATCATTTATCTCTGTTTTTAAAATTGAGCTCTGGCACCTTTGCAAATCACCGCTTCCCTCTGCGAAGGGACTATCTATTTACTTCTATGTTGTGTCACCACCTTCTAAAACAAGCGCCAGAAACTAAGTAGAGCACGACTGTCATGATTTATGCATTATGTGTAGCTAATGTTGTGTGCATCATGACTGGATCTTTTCTACAATGAATTACAATGTTTAGTCATTGCTTGAACTTTGGAGGTGCTCTGCATTTATATTTTGCGGTCTCAGAAAGAGCTAGTGAGAAACCACTATTGTCATATTATATCATGGTTTTTTGACAACGTGTTGCTGTTTGAGATATTTTATAATTGCTCGCTAGCTAATTATGTCATTGATATGAGTCATTATAATCTTTAAATGTTATTATTGACATGCTTAGTTATAATGTTGGCTGAAAACCTGGGTGTTGTTTAAGCTTATTTATGCAAACTAGAGCAAAAGAGTTCCTAAAAGTTTTTCTTTCTCACTTTCAGTTTATCAATTGAATTGCTTGAGGAGAAGCAAAGGTTTAAGCTTGGGGGAGTTGATACGTCTGCAACGTATCTACTTTTTCTCACGCTTTTCCTCTAGTTTTGGACTCTAATTTGCATGATTTGAATGAAACTAAACCTGGACTGACACTGTTTTCAGCAGAACTATCATGGTGTTGTTTTTGTGCAGAAATAAAAGTTCTTAGAATGGAACGAAACTTTGCAAGGATTTTTTATATCAATAATAAGAATTTTTGGAGCCAAGACCCTGCAAGAGAGGGGCACCTGGGTGGGCACAACCCACCAGGGCGCGCCCCCTCTCCTGGCGCGCCTAGGTGGGTTGTACCCACCTGGTGGCCCCGCAGATGACCCCCTTGATACTATAAAATCACATATTTCTAGAAAAAAATCAGGGAGAAATAATTATCACATTCCACGAGACGGACCCGCCGCCAAGCCCTGTTCTTCCTCGGGAGGGAAGATCTGGAGTCCGTTTGGGGCTCCGAAGAGGGGGATCTTCGTTCTTCGTCATCACCAACCCATCTCCATCGCCAATTCCATGATGCTCCCCACCGGGAGTGAGTAATTCCTTCGTAGGCTCGCTGGTCGGTGAGGAGTTGGATGAGATTCATCATGTAATTGAGTTAGTTTTGTAGGGGCTGATCCCTAGTATCCACTATGCTCTTAGATTGATGTTGCCATGACTTTGCTATGCTTAATGCTTGTCACTTTGGGCCCGGGTGCAATGAACTCAGATCTGAACCGTTTATGAATTCATCATTATATCCATGTTTTAGATCCGATCTTGCAAGTTATAGTCACCTACTATGGTTATGATCCGACAACCCCGGAGTGACAACAACCGGGCCCACTCTCGATGATGACTGTAGTTTGAGGAGTTCATGTATTCACTATGTGTTAATGCTTTGTTCCGGTTCTCTATTAAAAGGAGGCCATAATATCCCTTAGTTTCCAATATGGACCCCGCTGCCACGGGAGGGTAGGACAAAATATGTCATACAAGTTCTTTTAATAAAGCACATATGACTATTTACGGAATACATGCCTACATTATATCGATGAACTGGAGCTAGTGCCATATCACCTTAGGTTATAACTGTCACATGATGAATATCATCCAACAAGTCACCGATCCAATGCCTATGAATTTATCTCATATTGTTCTTGCTAAGTTACTACTATTGCTACTACTATCGTGACTGCTACAATATCATTGCTATCACTGTTACTGTTACTGTTACTACTACTGCTATCATCAAAACTGTCATACTACTATGCTACTGATCACTTTGCTGCAAATAATTAATCTCCAGGTGTGGTTGAATTGACAACTCAGCTGCTAATACCTTCAAATATTCTTTGGCTCCCCTTGTGTCGAATCTATAAATTTGGGTTGAATAGTCTACCCTCAAAAACTGTTGCGATCCCCTATACTTGTGGGTTATCACCAAATAACCTCTTCCTCTCAAGCAAACTTTCGTGAAGGAGGGAGAGGGTGCTCCTATGGAGAAGAAGAAGAACAATGTGAATGGTGGTGGTGTCAAGAAGGGCATCGCCACTCCTTCCAACAAAGCCGGCGACTTGAACCCTTCTTATGTGCTATGTCGTGCTAGTGATGGGCATGTGTATGCCAAATTTGGTGGTTCTCCTTATGAGTACATTGAATGGTCTATTTGTGTTCCTAAGACCCTTGTCACTAACATCAAAGGACCCATTACTAAATGGGTACCTAAAACCAAACATTGATTTCTTGTAGGTGTTTGCTTTCGGTTGGGGATCATGGTTGCTCGATAGTGGAGCCACAAATCATATGACTAGAAGCAAGGACTTGGCGGTGGATGTGCACAAGATCTCATCTATGCCCACCAATGTCGAGTGGGGTGATGCCTCGTCTTCTAAGGTATTGGGTCTTGGCAAGGTTGTCATTTCTCATGATCTCACGATCGAGAAAGTCATGCTTGTTGAGTCCCTTGCATACAATTTACTTCCCGTTCGTCAACTTGCAATCATGGGCTTTGCCACATTCTTTGATCTTTATACCGTGGCCCTCTTGTGGAGCAAGACTCTTAAAGTAGCCTTTGTTGGGCATGTCGAGAACGGTCTTTATGTGATTAACTTTCGGAGTGACCCACTAGGACCACGACATGCCTAATGGCTAAAGTTGATGTGGGATGGCTTTGGCATCACCATTTAGCCCACGTCAATATGAGATCTTTGCAAAGTCTTCCCAAGGGGGGCCATGTCCGTGGACTAACAAATGTTAGCTTTGCCAAAGATCATGCTTGCAGTGCTTGCATCGAAGGAAAGTTACATGAGAAGGCTCACCCTCCCACGTCTATCATCTACTCAAAGAGATCCTTGGAGCTCCTTCACATGGATCTCTTTGGGCCTCCATCCTTTGATAGTCTTGGGGGTAGAAAGTATTGCTTGGTGATTGTGGATGATTATTCGAGATACACTTGACTATATTTCTTCAAGAGGAAGAGTGAGACTCAACAAACCGTCATCGACTTTGCAAATGAAGCTCAACATCAACACAATGCAAAGATCTTGACAATAGGAAGTGACAACGGCACCGAGTTCAAGAACTACAGCTTGGCTGAGTTCCTTAGTGATGAGGGGATCAAGCATCAATATTCCGCACCTTACACCCCTCAACAAAATGGTGTAGAGGAGAGGAAGAACCGGACGTTGATGGACGCGGCAATGACCATGATGGCGGAGTTCAAGTCTCCCTACAACTTTTGGGCCGAAGCCATCAACACCGCTTGCCATGCATCCAATCGCATCTATCTCTGCAAGGGCTTGAACAAGACTCCATATGTGATACTTACCTGTAACAAGACCAACCTCAAGTACTTCCGGGTGTTCGGTTGTCAGTGTTTCATTCTCAAGAAAGGTGTACATTTGTCTAAATTTGAGGCTAGAGCTTATGATGGCATATTTGTTGGTTATGCTACAAACTCTCATGCTTACCGTGTCCTCAACAAGTCCACGTGACTCCTTGAGGATACATGTAACGTGGAGTTTCACGAGAATAACAGCTCCCAAGTGGATCAAAGTGGTACTTGTGATGTAGGTGATGAAATTCCTCCCCAAGCCATAAAAAGAATGGGTGTTGGTCATATCCTACCCATTTAGGAACCCCTTGTGGCCGAAGGAGAAGGACAATGCTCCACTCAAGTGGAGCTGATATGTCTCCAATGTATCCACTTTTCCAAACACTTTTGCCCTTGTTTTGGACTCTAACTTGCATGATTTGAATGAAACTAACCCGGACTGACGCTGTTTTCAGCAGAACTGCCATGATGTTGTTTTATGTGTAGAAAAGAAAAGTTCTCGGGAATGTCCTGAAAATCCACGGAGGCACTTTTTGGAAAATATAAAAAATATTGGTGAAAGAATCAAGACCAGGGGGCCCACACCCTGTCCACGGGATAGGGGGTGCACCCCCTCCCCTGGGCGCCCCCCTATCTCGTGGGCCCCTTGGACCTCCACCGACCTCAACTCCAACTCCATATATTCACGTTTGGGGAGAAAAAATTCAGAGAAAAAGTTTCATCGCGTTTTACGACACGGACCCGCCGCCAAGCCCTAATCTCTCTCGGGAGGGCTGATCTGGAGTCCGTTCGGGGCTCCGGAGAGGGGGATTCGTCATCGTCGTCATCATCAACCATCCTCCATCACTAATTTCATGATGCTCACCGCCGTGCGTGAGTAATTCCATCGTAGGCTTGCTGGACGGTGATGGGTTGGATGAGATTTACCATGTAATCAAGTTAGTTTTGTTAGGGTTTGATCCCTAGTATCCACTATGTTCTGAGATTGATGTTGCTATGACTTTGCTATGCTTAATGTTTGTCACTAGGGCCCGAGTGCCATGATTTCAGATCTGAACCTATTATGTTTTCATGAATATATGTGAGTTCTTGATCCTATCTTGCAAGTCTATAGTCACCTATTATGTGTTATGATCCGACAACCCCAAAGTGACAATAATCGGGATACTTCTCGGTGATGACCGTAGTTTGAGGAGTTCATGTATTCACTATGTGCTAATGCTTTGTTCCGGTTCTCTATTAAAAGGAGGCCTTAATATCCCTTAGTTTCCACTGGGACCCCGCTGCCACGGGAGGGTAGGACAAAAGATGTCATGCAAGTTCTTTTCCATAAGCACGTGTGACTATTTACGGAATACATTCCAACATTACATTGATGAACTGGAGCTAGTTCCATGTCACCCTATGTTATAGCTATCACATGAGGAATCGCATCCGGCATAATTATCCATCACTCATCCATTGCCTATGAGCTTTTCACATACTGTTCTTCGCTTATTTACTTTTCCGTTGCTACTATTACAACTACTACAAAAACCCAAAAACTATTATCTTTATGTTTGCCACCGTTACCTTTATTATCATACTACTTTGCTACTAAATACCTTGTTGCAGATACTAAGTTATCTAGGTGTGGTTGAATTGACAACTCAACTGCTAATATTCAAGAATATTCTATGGCTCCCCTTGTGTCGAATCAATAAATTTGGGTTGAATACTTAACCCTCGAAAGTTGTTGCGATCCCCTACACTTCTAGGTTATCAAGACTAATTTATGGCGCCGTTGCTGGGGAGCATAGCTCTATTCTCTGAGTCACTTGGGATTTATATCTGTTGATCACTATGAAGAACTTGAAAGACGCTAAAACCAAGATTTTGCCCTCAACTACGAGGGGAGGTAAGGAACTGCCATCTAGCTCTTCACTAGATTCTCCTTCTGTTATTAGTAGGCTGGTGACACCTAAACCTGCTACCGCTATGAATTCTGATATGTCGCATGTTATTGATGATGCCACTTCTGCTATGCATGATGAAACTACTCCTGTGCGTGATACTACCTTGCCATTAGGTGAATTTCTTGATGAACAACTTGCTAGAGTTAGGGGGAATGAAAATATTGAAGATGCTATTATTGATGATAGTGATGATGAAAGTTCTCCCCCTGATTATGAATTACCTGTTGTTCCTGAGGGTTATGTTATGGAAGAGGAAGCTGCTAGAGCTATCTTTGCTTGTAAAGATAGATATGATCTTAAAAAGTTATTAGCTAAATGGAAGCAGCAATCTCTTAATGCTAGAATGAAACCCGACCCTGCTTTTGCTACTTCACCTATCTATGTTACTGATAAGGATTATGAATTCTCTGTTCATCCTGAAATTATTACTTTAGTTGAATCTGATCCTTTTTATGGCCTTGAATCTGAAACTGTTGTGGCACATCTTACCAAGTTGAATGATATAGCTACCCTGTTTACTCATGATGAAAGATCTCGCTATTTTTATATCCTTAAGATATTTACGTTCTCATTAAGGCCTCGATTGTTTCGCGTGGATCGGAGGGGTTTTCAGAGGATAAACCCCGCGAGGCCCAGAATCCCCACAAATACCCGTTGGCCCATTTGGTAGGCGCGGTTTGGACGGCCCAATCCCCTCGATTCCCTTTCGATCCACCTGTTCCCACGCGGTTCAGAATCATCAAGGCCCCCCTCGAGGATTTGGCTTCTCATCTCGAGACGCCACCGCCGACGCCGCCTCCTCCCCAAGATGCCGGCGCCGCCTCCTCCCCAAGTCGCCGCGCCACCCGACGCCTCGACGCCGGTGATCTCCTCCGGCATACTGGATTTCTCACCGGTGGTTAGTCATCACAGCTCCTCCCCTCCCCGCCCCTCCCCCCCTCCTCTCCATGGCTGCCACCTCCTGCACGCCCTCTGTCCGCCTCGTCCTCACCGGCGAGCACACCAAGAATGGCGTCTCCTACCCCCAGCTCCACATGTACCCTAACCCTACCTAGCTAGCTTGCCAAGAACGCTGTCCTCTTCTACCCTAACCCTAGCTGTCGAGATTGCCATAAATTTGTGTGTTGAGAATAAATTGGCAGATTGTAAACCAACTTTTTCATTGTTGATTGTAATGGCAGTGTGGTGCAGATTGTTAAATAGTGATTGTGATCTTGATATGTGTTGTGACCATGGAGCAAATTTGATGTTGGAACTGTTGTCTGTATGTGCTGATATGCCTGGTGCTTGCTTCTCTTTTGTATGGGTTGGTTGAATTTAACCGAAAGTTATCTGTTGTTGGACGATCTGTTGTATGTTGCATTTCCAGTGTGTAATTGGCAACTTGTAGTTGTTTAGCTGAATTTTGGAGTTACTATTGTTCTATATAATTCATTGCTCAAGTTTGACCACTTGTTCTTTGCACTGCTGCTGCTAAAGTTAGAAGTTACATGTTCTCTGGGAGACAATTGAATTCTCTTATTTTCAGTTTTCTCAAAATTGTTTTGAATGATTGAATAAGAGCCAAGTATGTGCTTTCTCGGGTGTCAGCCACCCTAAACTTATCTTTGCTTGACTTTTTTTTCTAATAGATTAATCTATCGGTGCAGTGGTATGTTCTATTTGAAAAGGAAACTTGTACTGTGTAGAATATTCTTCTGCTCGTTTTCTTGGTTGTTAGTAAATCATGGCGTCTTTCACTAGTTCTTTCATAAGTAGGTTGCGGATTACAGGTTGTCCAGTTAGAAATAGCTTGAATGGGCCAATAAGGAAATATTTTTGGATCCCACAAGTCAATTTTGTATAGCAGAGAATGTTCATGCTTAGTGATCAGCCCAAAACCTCACCTTATAAAATGGTGGTCAGTTTCCTCTCGTCTCTGAACTACTGGGTCGCTTTGTAAAGTCTGTATTGACTCGCCAGAGTTTTGCCGCGGATTTCATTTCTGTTTACTGCTATCTGATGTCGCTACGTGTAGAATCAAAGCCTTCACCTTCTCTGTTTGCTGCTGTTTGATGTGGCTATGTGTAGAATCTAACATCTTGATTAGTGTAGTACCAGCAAGATACAGCTGCGCATATTTTGCAAATCTTTACAGAGACATTCTTCAACTGGTATAACTTTCTCTGTATTTAGATTGATAGTATGTCTGGTCCTAACTGTTAAGCTATGTAAAATGACAGTTTGCCAGATTATATAGATACTGTGAGTTCATGTTTTGAGTCTGTACTTGATTGCAAATTGGAGTATTGCCTGAACTGAAAGATATGATATGATATGATATGATTGCAAATTGGAATATACATGATTTTTCCTGTTTCATTTTTAATTACTGATTGGGAGGTTCTGTTATGTTCTTATTTTGACAGCCAGCAGCTTGGGTTCTTGTTGGGGTGGACGAGTTGCCTCCATCTTGGGATCCAATTGTCACGCCTAAGTTCGGTAATTTACACAAGCTTTTTGGCCTCTAGACCTTGTTTCTTAAGTCTTAATCGAAGTACTATATCTGCCCCAAGTGATGGTTCAAGAGATGTTGCCCCAAGTGATGGTTCAAGAGATGCTGCCCCAAGTGATGGTCCAAGAGATGCTGCCCCAAGTGATGGTCCAAGAGATGCTGCCCAAACAGGTGCTCCCGGTGGTTCAAATAAGAAGCCAGTGAAGGAGCCCAAGAAGAAGAAGCGTCATGACCCAATGGTGGAGGTGATGGCATAATATGTGGAGATCAAATGAAAGCAAGCGGCGGAGGAGTCTGTTTTGTTGGCAGGGTCAAACAATGCCCAAGAGTTCTCCATCAGCAAGTGCATTGCTATTTTGCACAAGATGGAAAGCATCCGCCGCCATGAAAGAGCTGCTGCCTACAAAGTGTTCAAAAGTGTTGAGAATCGTGAGATTTTTCTG
The DNA here is from genome assembly GCF_018294505.1 of Triticum aestivum. Taxonomy (NCBI): domain Eukaryota; kingdom Viridiplantae; phylum Streptophyta; class Magnoliopsida; order Poales; family Poaceae; genus Triticum; species Triticum aestivum. The sequence goes on from NC_057801.1 coordinate 723,614,005, forward strand.
AATTCTGCTGCCGAAGATGAAGATAGTGCTGCTGCGTTTCTTCAGAGCGAAATGGCCGAGTTGCATCAACGTATCTAAGGTAACAATCTTGCTCTTGTGGTCAACTACAACTACATACCAGAGGAGAAGTGCATCTAAGCTAGGAATAATAGAGTGTACTATACGGTTGTTAGATTGGGCACATTTTTTTAACACATCTTCTGAAATTGTGTGCTTGGATGCTTATGTTAGGGTCCTCTGTATATAAATTGTACTATAATTTTGGTGATTCTGCCCCTCGCTCGCTTCTTCTTTTCTTTTTTGATTTGTTTGAGGTTTTCTTCTTCTTGGTCGTAAGAGTGTTTGCATGTGCCTTGGTACTATAAATTGTGATTTGCCTTGGTACCGGACTGCCTTGTATTATCATTTCAGACCAGTGATTGTTGTATCCTTGTTTCTGGAAGTGTCATGTCACTTCACCCATATCGTGTATCAAAACAGCATTGGGAACATGGTACTTTTTTTGTTATTGTTTTGATAGGACACTTATGCATTTCATTCATCTAATTACTGTAACATGTTCTGCCATCTCAAGCCATATATACTATGCAGAGAAATGTATACATTGTAATTGACTGTTCATTCTTGTTTGCATGGTTGAAGATTGGAGCAAGAATACCGCTGTGAAAAGGGAGACATCGCCTGACATGATCAAAAAGGGGATTTTGCGTGTAGAAGGAGAGCTGATGAAGTGAAGTGTACCAGCTAATTCCTGACATCTCATTTGGGGACTGCTGTGAGACTCATGTTTACAACTTGCTCAACCACACTTTGGGCAAAATCTGATGGGTGTTTGCTGTGAAAGATTATGTTGTTATGATAAATTATGAATGTTGGGATTTGGGTTTCAAAAACATGCTGTTATGATAAATTATGTAGTTGCCGTGATGAGATATTGATTTCAAGTCATTTTTATCAATTCTGCAGCAAAGGATATAAGGGGAGTTGGTTACATTGTAAAGATTGGATTTTTAAATGTTCTACAACATGTTATGTCAACATGACAAACCCTTTCTACCAAATGGAAATTTTAAACAAAGAGGATTGTGAAAGGAACGGTTTTGAGGATTCAAGGGGTTTTGAGGGGATTGGGTGGAAGAGTGGAACAAAACACCAGGCATAAGGCCGAGTCTTCCACCCTTTACCAAGTATATAGATGCATTAATAATATAAGAGATATTGTGATATCCCAACATAATCCTGTCCACCATGGGGCAATCTTCAACTTCACCTGCAACTAACAACGCTATAAGAGGGGCTGAGCAAAAGCGGTAACATAGCCAAACAATGGTTTGCTAGGAAGGGTGCAAAAGGTTAGAGGTTGACATGGCAATTTGGGAGGCTTGAGGAGCAAATAATAGGTAGCACAGCATAGCGGTAGAACGAAGCAACTAGCATAGCAATGATAGTAGTGAGATCCAGGGTAGCGGTCATCTTGCCTGAAATCCCGCAAGGAAGAAGAACGAGTCCATGAAGAAGACGAACGGGAGTAGTCGAACGAATCCTCACAATCGCAACATTACCGGAACTAAGAAGCAACATCGGAAACAAACAAACAACATGGTAAACACACAAGCATAATCATGGCATGATGCACAATTAAGTATGATGCATGTCCGGTTTAATGAGGCATGGCATGGCAAAGTGCAACAAACAATACTACAAGTTAAGTGGAGCTCAATATGCAACGAGTTGCATATTGACAAAACACCATATTGACATATTTAGTTTAATCTCGTTTAGGTACACAACAATATTAAATGTTTTTAAACATGGCAAGAGGTGAAGCATAATTAAACTACCTATCTAGGCAAGTTTAAATGAGGCCGGAACAACAAACAACAATTCCGAAAAATCCCCATATGCATATTTCGAATTTGGTACTGTTCTGCCCTAAAACATATTTTAGTGTTGTTAAATAGGAAAATAAAGTGCACCATGTTAAACTAGGCATTTTTCCACCCCATTTACATATAAAGTTTATTTAAAACAGAGCTACGGTTATTTAGTTATGAAATAAATCATTTTAACATGGCATTTATGCAAAATTAAACAAACAACAAGTTTAAACATTTTTAACATAGATGAAAGTAGCATATTATGAAACTAGATGAAATTTTAGGCATTTTAAATATATAGCTTGTTTAATTTGGATGCATGCATGTTTAGTTATTAACAATACAAAACATGGGCATTTTCTGTAAATAAGAATGCATTGGAAAAATGCTAAAATACACAGACTGGAAAAAAACATATGCACGGGCCAGAAGCATCACAATGCACCGGCCCAGAAGCGAATGAGGCCTATGTGCACGGTTGGAGAAAAAAACAATACACGGGGGGAAAAGGAATCGGGAGAACGAGGGATCGAACCCAGAACCTCCTGGATTGGGAGTGGCTGCGCTAGCCACTGGGCTACTGACTGTTTGTGCTAAAGATTGACTTGACGGCCTATGAAACAGGAACAAAGCTTGATCTTGGTGAAGCAAAAATTGGGGTAAAAAGGTTGTGCGCGTGGGGATTTGATCTCTGGTCGGTTGGGGGCCTGGACTGTATTCGCATACAGTTAACAGAAGGGCACTAACTGAACTATAGCTCGTGCGAACCTGGCAAAACAACAGGAACAAGGGCCGGCCTTGGCTGTGCTCACGACGGAGCTCAACAACGAGCAGCAGGTGGCTCGCTTGGGTGCCTCGGGCCGCGCGGCGATGCTCGCAAGTGTGTGTGGAAGCGAGGGTGTATGTGCAGTGCATTTGTAGGTGCAGCAAGGGGCGTCCGTGTGCAAGAGTTCAGAGATCACGGCCATGGTTGTTGGTTGGAACAAGGACATTGCACGGAGGGGGCGTGGGGCTGGCGTGAGCTCGCGAGCGTGTGCTGTGGAGGTGCAGCCGCGCGTGTGTGGTCAGGACTGCAGGAGCTTGCGGTCATGGCGGTGATGCATGGCGAGGCAGGAGCTACAGCGGTAGGCGTGCGGAATCATGTGTGGTGCGCGCGTGCAACGGATGTGGCGTATATGCGCGGGGTGAGGCGGAGACAGAGGCCAGGCTCATGCGCGAGCACGGCTCGGCGCGGGCGACGCAACTCACGGCGGCAAGGCGAAGCAGAGGCGCAGCGCTACTGCAGAGAGCGGTCAGACGCGGGGCGATGCGTGCGCGAGGGGATCCAGATCGGGGCTGGACGAGCATGATACAACAACCCCAACAACTACAGAAAAACGTTGCAGACTTTGCCGGAGCACCGATAGCTAGACGAAGGCACGAAACTAGCGACGCGTACAGGGATCGGTCGGCAACAGGAAAGATCAGGGATGGGTCTGGGTATACCTAGTATGCCTAGGACAAGAAGATGTGGCCGGGGACGCAACAGGTTGACGGCGGGGAGGCGAAGATCTTCGGTGGACTTGCTGTCCGTGAAGCAGTGGAAGCAGGGGAGGAGGCCTTCGGCGTGGAACTTGGCGATCCGACTTGGGGAAGACGTCTGAACGGGCGTAGTCGACGTGGACGAAGAAGATGTACATGCTGGAGATGACTGTGGTGGCCTCCGACCAAGTAGGAGATGGCGAAGCTCTCGGTGGTGTTCTCTGTTCTTGAAGAAGAAGAAGAAGAATCAGAGGAAGTAGTGGCCTTGAGGCGGCGGTGAGAGGGGAAGAGGGAAACCCTAGGGCGCGGGCTTGGGGCTTTATAGGGGAGCGGGACGTGCTAGCCTCAACGTTCGTGAAGGAGAGCTCATGGCGTTGGCGCTCCTGAAGGCAGAGGAGGGAGACAGCGCTGTAGCGGAGCAGGTGGCCGTTCATCTCGGCTGGGCCGGGGAAAGAAAGTCCTAGGTGGCTGCGGGGAGTGAGTGCTAGTGGGTTGCTCCGTTGCCACTGCTGCTTCTCTTCTTTTCTTTTCTTCAGACAGAAAACAAGACAGAAAAGCACAGGAATAATGGAGAGAGTGGAGAGAGATATGAGAATATCCCTGGAGTCCAGAATTTGTGCAGAATTTTAATAAATTGCTTTGGGCATTTTTAAGGATATAAAAATAATTCAAGTTTGAATTAAATTCAAACTTGAGCCATTTTTTAACCCAACCAAAACACTTTCAAATGGGCTGAAAATTAGCATACAGGATGTAGGCAAAGTGCAGGATTTATAGGAAAAGAATGAACATTTATTGAGGACAGAAAATGGCACTAGCAAAAATGAAAAGAATAAGAAGGAAGAAGGAGGTGTTGATGCATGGGTAGATTTGAGAGACATAGCAAGGGGTTTGGTCACATGCAACATGCATAGAGCATGACAACATCATGAAGAATGCAATGCACATGCTGATTATGATGAAATGCAAAATGACAAGAGGCACAATGCAATGTAAACAATGATGATCATGAAGCAAGAAGCAAATAATGACAAGGCACTCAACATGATCATGGCAACAAACATAATAAACACACGACAATAACTAAAATAAATGGAAGGAAACTGGAGCATCGGTCTCGAGGTGTCACAGTACGGTTCCCTACTAAAGAAGAGAAGAATCACCTCAGAGGAGAAGTAGAAGAGAAGAATCACCACCAAGAGAGAGAAGGAGTAGAGATGATCGTTATGAACGAAGAACATCCCGGAGAGCAAGGATTTGGAAAGGAAGGACAAGTCATCAAGGAGCTACACAAAACAAAGACATCAAGCTCATGTTGGTGAATGGGTATCCGGCTCCGACTCCGACAATCACTCCGAGAGAAGCTATCACTCCGACTCCGAACATACTCAAGATGAAGGTGTTGCCAGTCTAGCACTCATGTCAACCAACTCCTATGACATGTTTGATTAACCAAATGAAGGACTTGGAAGATGCTTCATGGCTAAAGGCCCAAAGGTAACACATCCCGAGTATGTTGATTTCAATAGTGATGAAGATGACTTGTTAGGTGATGATGATTTACTTATTGACAACTCTAGTGATCAATACAATGAAGAAACATCAATTAACCATGCTAATCAAGATAAAACAAATGACAATGATAAGGAGAAGATTGAGATCCTAACTAAATAACTAAAGACTCTGAAGTTAGCTCATGAAACTATCTTAGGGGATCATCGAGAACTTTTAAGGACTCATGAGAAGTTGCACTTTGAAAAGCTCAACCTTGAGCAAGAACATGAGTTCTTAAAGGCAATCAATGATGATCTTCGCAAGAAAAGTTCTTCTTACATTTCCAAGTGTTTACTCTTATCTACTTACATGCCTCAAGTCAAGTCTAGTAACAAGAACAAGAAGGATTCTTCCTCTAGTAGTAACAATAATCATGTTAAATCCAATTTTGTTGCTTCTAGTAGTTCTCTTGATTCCACTAATGATTCTCTTAGCCAAGTTACACTTGAGCAATAAAATAGCTTATTGAAGAGAATTATAGAGAAAGGAGTTTATAAGAGCCTTGCCGGGAGTAAGCAATTTGAGGAAATTGTACGCAAGCAAGGAAGGCACCGGAAGAACCAAGGTGTTAGTTTTGAACGAAAGTTCAATGCCAATGGAGTTGAGTGGGAAGAAGATCAATACCCCAAGACAAAGTTTGTTCCTCAACAAGAGAAGTATGATCGTACTTCCTTCAAAGGGACACAATCTCAAGATGATCTTCCACCATAAGACCACGAGCAAAAAGGCAATGATGATCTTCAAGAGGAGATTGATGCATTTGAAGAAGCTCCCAAGGCCTTGGTCAAGTGGGTTCCTAAGACTACGTCAAGTTCTACTTCATCAAGTATGACTACAACTCCAAGTATTCCCATCAAGATGATGTGGATCCCGAAGAAGAAGAACTAGAGAGTTCTTGAGGGTGACTCCGCCAACATACTTCATTCATATCATTTTGGCAAGGACAAGTGCAATCAACTTCCACATCTTGCACTAGTTCATGGAGTCACAAACCCTCTTGTTGGTAAGACAAGGGACAAGGTAACCTAATGCTTTCATGGACATCATTTTGTGTGTGCATCACTCTATGTCTATGGATATCCTTGTTTGTTCCTTGTGGGACTAACCCGTGTAGGTATTGAAAGTGCAACTCACTCCAAAGGATTGCTCCAAATGATCTACATCAACATTGAGCATCCACATCTTCAACACCGACATGAAGTCATCATCGACAAAACCCAAGGTTAGTTCATCCCTCTAAGGGGGGATTTCACATCTAGGGGAGCTTTACTCTAACAATTGAGTTAAAGCAACTCTAATGATGTGAACACAACAATGCATTATGTAAAAGTGGCAACCCCACTTGAGCATAAACGATGAGTATGACCTATGATCAAATGTTCTCATTTGACTCCTAAGTCAATATACTCATATATAGATGGCCTAGTCATCGCCGATTGCTTGATAGATGATAGAATGGTTGTGCATGCTTTGCCACATATTTCATCTGTCATTTTATTGTGTGAGCATGTTAGTTGCATATTTCACTCATTCGAGGATATCCACTTGTTGCTTTGATTGTTTGGTTTCTTTTCTTTTGCCAAGTGGATGGACAAGAATGCCTAAGAACCTTCTCTAGCTATCTATGCTTTTCTTGTCTCAAACTCTATTCATGCTACATCACAAAGTTTGATCAAGTCAGATTCGAACCACTCTGTGTGAGGAGCACTCGGAGTCCTCGATTCTTCATAGACTTAAACTTCCAAAACTTCTTTGTGTGTTTCGGTCTAACCGATTCTTCCATTTCAGTTACACCGAGATCACTAATTCGATCTAGGTTTTCAATCTCGGTGTAACCGATTTGAACTTTTCGGTCACACCGAGTTGCAGTAACTACTTGCAGTAATGCATCTCGGTGCCACCGAGTTGTTCCACTCGGCTACACCGACAGGGTCGGGCTATATATATCCACGGGCCAAAATATGGAAATTTCTCCGAACTCTTTCGCCCGCGCTCAGCCAGCTCTGCCTCCCTGGGTCTCCGAATCGTCCTCCTCGTCGCCAGCTGCCTCCCGCCGCTGGTCTCCGCCGCCGTCGACGGGAATCATCTCCGTCGTTGGCGCCGTAGCAAGTCCATCGCCGAACTAGGGTATGTACTTGATCCTTTTTGCTAATCTCACTCCGATTCCTAGCACATTGTTTTCACCATATATCTTGCCACGATTGAGATCATCTTATCCAGCGAAAATGCTCCTTAGATTAGGTTTGGATTGAAAATTTAGGGTTAGGTTTGCGCCGAAACCATCTCGGACCGACCGAGTTGTAGAAACCAGTTCCACCGATTTGTCCAAGGCCATTGCAGATGTGATTCTCGGTCTGACCGAGAATTGCAAATCGGCGTGACCGAGTTCAGGACTTTGTGAAACCCTAGCAGTGTCGGTGCCACCGAACTGTGACTCGGTATGACCGAGTTCACTAGTTTAGGTCCGAAAAGCTGCTTCGGTATCACCGAGTTTACAAATCGGTAGATCCGAAATGCTTTCTGTGGAAAACTAAAACTAAGTTTTTGGCTCATTCTTTTGCAAAAACCTATGTATTTTGTGATGCTCATCCTATCTACCTCATTTATATCTATTCACAGGGTCTACTGTCAGTGTTTGCAACATGTCTGATCAAAGTGACAGTCAGAACAAGTCTGAGGAACAGGTTCACATGAGTGAGGGCACTAGTCCCTCTAGCAGCTATGATGGTAGCAGGAGCACACCCAGCAACTTGCCTAAGGCAGCCACCAGGGCCAAAAACAAGAAAACCTCAGATTCTGAAGATGAATACTATGTGGCTATTGAGGATGAGGCCACTTCCAAGAAGAAGGTGCTCAAAAAGGAATATGGCGCAGCTGCTGCCACTAAGCCTGGTATGAGGACCAAAGCACCTGCTAGAGGAATTCCCATGTCTAAAGCCAGAGCCTCCACTCAAGTACCTTTGGAATCTGAACCCAAAGAGGCTGCTGAAGAAGGGAAGAAGAGGAAGGAAAGGGTCAAGAAGACCATGGCCAGGGTTGTTGGAAAGCCTTCCATGATGGAAGAGGAAGAAGAAGAAGAGGTCGCTGCACCAGCACCTAAAGCTTAGAAGCTTATGGGTGATGCCATTAGGTCAGGGGCTGCTTCATCAAAGCACAAAGAAGCTCCCAAAGCAGCTGCTCCAAAGCCTAGAGCTGCACCCAAGAGGAATACTAGGAACAATCCTGTTGGAGAAAAGAACAAGGCCCTAGTGCCTGAAGTTGCTGTTGAAGAAGATGATGAGGAACATGTCTTGAGAAAGCTGTAGCCCAAAATTCTAGATCACAATGATGTTCATCATGTGGCTGAGGATATGAAGCTGAGAAAGGATGCAGGACTCAGACAGTGGAGATTGACTAATCCCTATGCAGTTAGGAGGAGAACTGTTGTGGACTACAGGTTCCATACAAAGGAACAACAAGACTTCTATGAGACAGTGCTGCTTGACAAGAAGCCAATTGTCTGTGACATGAGATGGGTGGAATGGAAATATATCAAGGAAAATGAAGAACACTATCCTGGAGTGTATGACAGTTTCAATGCTTGTGGGGTGGATGAATTTGTTGGGCATAAGCTCACAAAGTGGAATGATGAGCTCATAATGCAGTTCTACTCCACAGCACACTTCTATCCAGATGGAAGGATAGTATGGATGTATGAGGGTACTAGGTACCAATCAACTATTGAAGAATGGGAAAATCTGATCAATGCAACTAAGGAGAAAGAGGATGACTTGGATGTATATGCCAAGAAGAAGAAGGATCACAACTCTATGGCACATATGTACAGGTAGATCCCAGATGCTGCTATTGAAACACACAAGTTTGGATCAGTACATTACCTTCTGTCAGGATTGCCAACCATCAACTGGATCCTCAGGCACACTCTTTTGCCTAAGTCAGGTGATCACAAGATGATCAGAGGCCATGCTATCAACCTGCTTCACATATTTAATGTGCCTCAAAAGTTCAAGGTCATGAGCCTCATAGTGGAAACTATCAAGAGGACAGCTGTTGACCAAAAGAGAAGTTGTGGTTATGCCCCACATATCCAGGAGCTAATCAACTCCAAGATGGGCACTGGCACATACCTCTTGGACAAGGAACACATGCCCATCTATCCAGATTTTGAGGACAACACAGTAGTTATGGATGAAGATGAACCATCTTCTGTGCAAGCACAAGCAAAGAAGGAGAAGTCAAGGACTAAAAAGGTTGCAAAGATGCCAACTGCTGATGAGGCATCTCAGTACTTCCTAAAGAGCAAGCAAGATCAGCTTGGCTACTTGATTGCCTCCACTCTGAGGATTGAGAAGGGATTGGCCACCCTGACTCAAAACCAGGAGAGCCTGGAGAGGATCATGGAGCAGAAGTTCTATGACTTGGATGTGAAGGTCACTGAGATACAGTCAGTTGTTGAGCAACTTCAAGATGACATGCAGGAGAGGAAGGCAAGACTACCACTGATGCGTTTGCTAGAGTGCCCAGAGCTCAGAGATCTGCTGCAGTGCCTGTTCCAAACACAAGAGCAACTTCATCTGCACCAGCTACAGCTTCACTGCCACCAGCTCCACCACCTACTCCACTAGCTCCATCTTCATCAACTGATGCTTTCGTCCTTGGAGCTATTTCTACACCACCACCAGAAGACCAAGCCTGAGGGTCGATTTAGTACTATGCATTTTCTATGAACTTTTTGGTAACTTGTTGCCAAAGGGGGAGAAAAATGTATAGATCATAGGCTTCGAGAGAGAGTGTTACTTTTTATTCTCTCTTGTTTTGGTGGTTGAACTTTGTTTGCTTGTTTGATATACTTTATGCATGTGTGATACTTGGATGATCATGTGTTTGATCATAAGCTACATTAATGCTTGTTGGATGACATTATCCTTTTATCTCTATATGATCATTCACTTTGCTTGGTGATGAGTGCGTGTATTTAATTATTATCATTGTTGAGCGCTCCACCAAGATGTATGTGACATGGAAGAGTAACTCATGATCCTAACTCATTGTGCATTTGCACTCCAAAGCAAATCTTAAACTATGCACAAATTTAGGGGGAGATCTAACATTTCACATACTTCTCAAAGCGACAATGTTTTTCAATCTTATTATCATTTGTCAAAACTTTGATCTATATGTTGTCATCAATTACCAAAAAGGGGGGAGATTGAAAGTGCAACTATCCCTAGGTGGTTTTGGTAATTCCTAACAACATATAGCTCATTGAGCTAATGCTATTTCTAGACAAATATTTCAGGAAAGCTCAATGAATGGCATGGCATGGATGAGAAAGGTGGACCCCTCAAAATGCTAAGGATAAAAGGATTGGCTCAAGCTCAAATCTCAAGACTCTACATTTTATATTTTAGTGATCTAAGATCACATTGAGTCTATAGGAAAAGCCAATACTATCAAGGAGGGATGAGGTGTTGCTTAATGAGGTTCTTGCTCAAAATGCTTAGTGAAATGCTCCAAAACCCTCAACTACTTTCTCACATCCAAATATGACCTAAAACAAAAGTCAAACTCGGCCCCACCGATTCTTTCTATCCGGCGCCACCGAGTTCAGATGTCATAGCCACTGCCACAAACCCTAGGAAAATCGGTCTCACCGATAGGGATCTCGGTCTGACCGAGATGGGATTGTAATCTCTCTGTTTCCCTTCGTAACGTTTCGGTACCACCGAGGTGAGCGATCGGTCTCACCGAGATTGCGATGTAAACTCTCTGTTTCCCTTTTGTAACATTTTGGTCTCACCGAAATGAGCGAACCGGTCCCATCGAGTTTACCTGACCAACTCTCTAGTTAGCTTATTACCAAAATCGGCCCCACTGAGTTTGTGTAATCGATCTCACCGAGATTACGTTATGCCCTAACCCTAAGCATATAGGTCCTACCCAGTTGCATGTCGGTCCCACCGAAAATCCTAACGGTCACTAGATTTGCTGAATCGGCCCGACCGAGTTTCTCAATTCGGTCCCACCGAGATTGGCAAGTTGTGTGTAACGGTTAGATTTTGTGTGGAGGCTATATATACCCTTCCACCTCCTCTTCATCCGTGGAGAGAGCCATCAGAACGAACCTACACTTCCAACTTACATTTTCTGAGAGAGAACCACCTACTCATGTGTTGAGACCAGGATATTCCATTCCTACCATATGAATCTTGATCTCTAGCCTTCCCCAAGTTGCTTTCCACTCAAATCTTCTTTCCACCAAATCCAAATCCTATGAGAGAGAGTTGAGTGTTGGGGAGACTATCATTTCAAGCACAAGAGCATGGAGTTCATCATCAACACACCATTTTTCACTTCTTGGAGAGTGGTGTCTCCTAGATTGGCTAGGTGTCACTTGGGAGCCTCCGACAAGATTGTGGAGTTTAACCAAGGAGTTTGTAAGGGCAAGGAGATGGCCTACTTCGTGAAGATCTACCGCTAGTGAGGCAAGTCCTTCATGGGCGACGGCCATGGTGGGATAGACAGGGTTGCTTCTTCATGGACCCTTCTTGGGTGGAGCCCTCCGTGGACTCGCGCAGCCGTTACCCTTCGTGGGTTGAAATCTCTGTCAACGTGGATGTACGATAGCACCACCTATCGGAACCACGACAAAAACATCCGTGTCTCCAATTGCGTTTGAATTCTCCAAACCCTTCCCTTTACATTCTTGCAAGTTGCATGCTTTACTTTCCGCTGCTCATATACTCTTTGCATGCTTGCTTGAATTGTGTTAAGATTGCTTGACTTGTGCTAAGTTAGCTAAAATCTGTCAAAGAATAAAATTGGGAAAAGGATAAGTTTTTATTTGGTTAAGTAGTCTAATCACCCCCCTCTAGACATATTTCCGATCCTACAAGTGGTATCAGAGCTTTGGTCTCCATTTGCTTTGATTTCCATAGCTTTTGGTGGTCATAGCCTTGGTTTCACAGCCTAGGAGAGTATGGCATCTAGCGAGGGAAACTATCACCGTAGAGGTCCTTACTTTGATGGTACTAATTTTGCTAGTTAGAAGCATAAGATGAAAATGCATATTCTCGGACATAACCCCGCCGTTTGGGCTATTGTGTGTATTGGCTTGCAAGGTGAATTCTTTGATGGGAGAGAACCGAACCGTGAAGCTAGCGCGAATGAGTTAAAGATGCTGCAATACAACGCTCAAGCGTGTGATATCCTCTTCAACAGATTGTGCCCCGAAGAATTCAACAAAATCAGTCGTCTTGAGAATGCAAAGGAAATTTGGGATACTTTGATTGATATGCACGAAGGTACCGACTCCATCAAGGAATCCAAGTTGGATGTGCTTCAAAGTCAACTTGACAAGTTCAAGATGAAGGATGGTGAAGGCGTTGCTGAAATGTACTCTAGGCTTGCTCTCATTACAAATGAGATTGCCGGCTTAGGAAGTGAAGAGATGACCGATAAATTCATCATCAAGAAGATCCTAAGAGCATTGGATGGAAAATATGATACCGTGTGCACATTGATCCAAATGATGCCCAATTACAAGAATCTCAAGCCAACGGAAGTCATTGGAATAATTGTTGCTCATGAGATGTCACTCAAGGATAAGGAGGAGCTCCACAACAAGTCAAGTGGTGCTTACAAAGCCTCATGTGAAGCCCCCACATCATCAAGTGAGAAACAAACCTTCAATGAAGAATTGAGCCTAATGGTGAAGAACTTCAACAAGTTCTACAAGAGTAGAAGCAAAGAGAGAAGCTCCAAGTCAAGGTCCTACAATGACAAAAGATCTTCTAGTCGAGAGTGCAATTGCTACAACTGTGGAATACCCCAGACACTATTCCAATGAGTGTACGGCTCCCTACATAAGAAGAGAAGAATCACCTAAGAGGAGAAGTAGAAGAGAAGAATCACCACCAAGAGAGAGAAGGAGTAGAGATGATTGTTATGAACAAAGAACATCCCGGAGAAGCAAGGATTTGGAAAGGAAGGACAAGTCATCAAGGAGCTACACAAAACGAAGACATCAATCTCATGTTGGTGAATGGGTATCCGGCTCCGACTCCGACAATCACTCCGAGAGAAGCTATCACTCCGACTCCGAACATACTCAAGATGAAGGTGTTGCCGGTCTAGCACTTGTGTCAACCAACTCCTACGACATATTTGATTCACCAAATGAAGGACTTGGAAGATGCTTCATGGCTAAAGGCCCAAAGGTAACACATCCCGGGTATGTTGATTTCAATAGTGATGAAGATGACTTGTTAGGTGATGATGATTTACTTATTGACAACTCTAGTGATGAATACTATGATGAAACGTCAATTAATCATGCTAATCAAGATAAAACAAATGACAATGATAAGGAGAAGATTGAGCTCCTAACTAAAGAACTAAACACTCTTAAGTTATCTCATGAAACTATCTTAGGGGATCATCGAGAACTTTTAAGGATTCATGAGAAGTTACGCTTTGAAAACCTCAACCTTGAGCAAGAGCATGAGTTCTTAAAGGCAATCAATGATGATCTTCGCAAGAAAAGTCCTTCTTACATTGCCAAGCGTTTACTATTATCTACTTACATGCCTCAAGTCAAGTCTAGTAACAAGAACAAGAAGGATTCTTCCTCTAGTAGTAACAATAATCATGTTAAATCCAATGTTGTTGCTTCTAGTAGTTCTCTTGATTCCACTAATGATTATCTTAGCCAAGTTACACTTGAGCAAGAAAATATCTTATTGAAGGGAATTATAGATAAAGGTGTTTATAAGAGCCTTGCCGGGAGTAAGCAATTCGAGGAAATTGTACGCAAGCAAGGAAGGCACCGGAAGAACCAAGGTGTTGGTTTTGAACGAAAGTTCAATGCCAATGGAGTTGAGTGGGAAGAAGATCAATACCCCAAGATGAAGTTTGTTCCTCAACAAGAGAAGTATGATCCTACTTCCTTCAAAGGGACACAAGCTCAAGATGATCTTCCACCACAAGACCACAAGCAAAAAGGCAAGGATGAGATTCAAGAGGAGATTGATGCACTTGAAGAAGCTCCCAAGGCCTTGGTCAAGTGGGTTCCCAAGATTATGTCAAGTTCTAATTCATCAAGTACTAGTACAACTCCAAGGATTCCCATCAAGATGATGTTGATCCCGAAGAATAAGAACTAGAGAGTTCTTGAGGGTGACTCCGCCAACATACTTCACTCATATCATTTTGGCAAGGACAAGTACAATCAACTTCCACATCTTGCACTAGTTCATGGAGTCACAAACCCTCTTGTTGGTAAGACAAGGGACAAGGTAACCTAATGCTTTCATAGACATCATTTTGTGTGTGCATCACTCTATGTCTATGGATATCCTTGTTTCTTCCTTGTGGGACTAACCCGTGTAGGTATTGAAAGTGCAAATCACTCCAAAGGATTGATCCAAATGATCTACATCAACATTGAGCATCCACATCTTCAACACCTACATGAAGTCATCATCGACAAAACCCAAGGTTAGTTCATCCCTCTAAGGGGGGATCTCTCATCTAGGGGGAGCTTTACTCTAAGAATTGAGTTAAAGCAACTCTAATGATGTGAACACAACAATGCATTATGTAAAAGTGGCAACCCCACTTGAGCTTAAACGATGAGTATGACCTATGATCAAATGTTCTCATTTGACTCCTAAGTCAATATACTCATATATAGATGACCTAGTCATTGCCAATTGCTTGATAGATGCTAGAATGGTTGTGCATGCTTTGCCACATATTTCATTTGTCATTTTATTGTATGAGCATGTTGGTTGCATATTTCACTCATTCGAGGACATCCACTTGTTGCTTTGATTGTTTGGTTTCTTTTCTTTTGCTAAGTGGATGGACAAGAATGCCTAAGAACCTTCTTTAGCTATCTATGCTTTTCTTGTCTCAAACTCTATTCATGCTACATCACAAAGTTTGATCAAGTCAGATTCAAACCACTCTGTGTGAGGAGCACTCGGAGTCCCCGATTCGTCATAGATTTAAACTTCCAAAACTTCTTTGTGCGTTTCGGTCTGACCGATTCTTCCATATCGGTCATAACGATATCGCTAACTCGATCTAGGTTTTCAATCTCGATGCAACCGATTTGAACTTTTCGGTCACACCGAGTTGAAGTAACTGCTTGCAGTAATGCATCTCGGTGCCACCGAGTTGTTCCACTCGGTCACACCAACAGGGTCGGGCTATATATATCCACGGGCCAAAATTTGGAAATTTCTCCAAACTCTTTCGCCCGCGCTCAGCCTGCTCTGCCTCCCTGGGTCTCCGGATCGTCCTCCTCGTCGCCAGCTTCCTCCCGCCACTAGTCTCTGCCGCCATCAATGGGAATCATCTCCGCCGTTTCCGCCGTAGCAAGTCCATCACCAGACTAGGGTATGGACTTGATCCTTGTGCTAATCTCACTCCGATTCCTAGCACATTGTTTTCGCCATGTATCTTGCCACGATTGAGATCATCTTATCTAGCGAAAACGCTCCTTAGATTAGGTTTGGATTGAAAGTTTAGGGTTAGGTTTCCGCCAAAACTATCTCGGACCAACCGAGTTGTAGAAATCGGTTCCACCGATTTGGCCAAGGCCGTTGCACATGTGATTCTCGGT
This sequence comes from Triticum aestivum, assembly GCF_018294505.1. Taxonomy (NCBI): domain Eukaryota; kingdom Viridiplantae; phylum Streptophyta; class Magnoliopsida; order Poales; family Poaceae; genus Triticum; species Triticum aestivum. Next base: position 723,629,587 of record NC_057801.1, read on the forward strand.
CTGACCGAGAATTGCAAATTGGTGTGACCGAGTTCAGGACTTTGTGAAACCCTAGAAGTCTCGGTGCCACGGAACTGTGACTCGGTCTGACTGAGTTCACTAGTTTAGGTCCCAAAAGCTGCTTCGGTATCACCGAGTTTACAAATAGGTAGATCCAAAATGCTTTTTGTGGAAAACTAAAACTAAGTTTTGACCCATTCTTTTGCAAAAACCTCTGTATTTTGTGATGCTCATCCTATCTACCTCATCTATATCTATTCACAGGGTCTGCTATCAGTGTTTGCAACATGTCTAATCAAAGTGACAATCAGAACAAGTCTGAGGAACAGGTTCACATGAGTGAGGGCACTAGTCCCTCTAGTAGCTATGATGGTAGCAGGAGCACACCCAGCAACTTGCCTAAGGCAGCCACCAAGGCCAGAAAGAAGAAAATCTCAGAGTCTGAAGATGAAGACTATGTGGCTGTTGAGGATGAGGCCACTTCCAAGAAGAAGGTGCTCAAAAAGGAATATGGCAAAGCTGCTGCCACTAAGCCTGGTATGAGGACCAAAGCACCTGATAGAATAATTCCCATGTCTAAAGCCAGAGCCTCCACTCAAGTACCTTTGGAATCTGAACCCAAAGAGGCTGCTGAAGAAGGGAAGAAGAGGAAGGAAAGGGTCAAGAAGACCATGGCCAGGGTTGTTGGAAAGCCTTCCATGATGGAAGAGGAGGAAGAAGAAGAGGTTGCTGCACCAGCACCTAAAGCTCAGAAGCTTATGGGTGATGCCATCAGGTCAGGGGCTGCTTCATCAAAGCACAAAGAAGCTCCCAAGGCAGCTGCTCCAAAGCCTAGAGCTGCACCAAAGAGGAATACTAGGAACATTCCTGCTGTGGAAAAGAACAAGGCCCCAGTGCGTGAAGTTGATGTTGAAGAAGAAGATGATGAGGAACATGTCTTGAGAAAGCTATAGCCCAAAATTCCATATCACAATGATGTTCATCATGTGGCTGAGGATATGAAGCTGAGAAAGGATGCAGGACTCAGATAGTGGAGATTGACTGATCCCTATGCAGTCAGGAGGAGAACTGTTGTGGACTACAGGTTGCATACAAAGGAACAACAGGATTTCTATGAGACAGTGCTGCTTGACAAGAAGCCAATTGTCTGTGACATGAGATGGGTGGACTGGAAATATATCAAGGAAAATGAAGAACACTATCCTAGAGTGTATGACAGTTTCAATGCTTGTGGGGTGGATGACTTTGTTGGGTAGAAGCTCACAAAGTGGAATGATGAGCTCATAATGCAGTTCTACTCCACAGCACACTTCTATCCAGATGGAAGGATAGTTTGGATGTCTGAAGGTACTAGGTACCAATCAACTGTTGAAGAATGGGCAAATCTGATCAATGCACCTAAGGAGAAAGGGGGTGACTTGGATGTATATGCCAAGAAGAAGAAGGATCACAACTCTATGGCACATATGTACAGGGAGATCCCAGATGCTGCTATTGAAACTGGGTTCGCCATGAGCCTATCAAACTGCGTCAGAAGAACAAGTGGGCCAATACCACTACCAGGGCTGAGGCTGAGGCTGCTAGGTTGAATGTGGATGAGGACGAGGTTGAGGAGGAGGAGGTGGCTGAGGACAGTTCTGCTGGGTATGCTCCTCTTGGGCTAACAAGCTGAAGGCAAAGATGAAGACCTTGTTCTTTATGCAAGCCAAGGGGCAGTACATGAGCCATGTTGCTTCTGAGGGAGTCCCGGATTAGGGGATGTCCGGATAGCCGAACTATCATCGTTGGCCGGACTCCTGGACTACGAAGATAGAAGATTGAAGACTTCGTCCCGTGTCCGGATGGGACTTTCCTTGGCGTGGAAGGCAAGCTTGGCGATACGTATATGTAGATCTCCTACCATTGTAACCGACTCTGTGTAACCCTAACCCTCTCCGGTGTCTATATAAACCGGAGGGTTTTAGTCCGTAGGACGAACAACAATCATACCATAGGCTAGCTTCTAGGGTTTAGCCTCTTTGATCTCGTGGTAGATCTACTCTTGTACTACCCATATCATCAATATTAATCAAAAAGGAGTAGGGTTTTACCTCCATCGAGAGGGCCCAAACCTGGGTAAAAACATCATGACCCTTGTCTCCTGTTACCATCCACCTAGACGCACAGTTCGGGACCCCCTACCCGAGATCCGCCGGTTTTGACACCGACATTGGTGCTTTCATTGAGAATTCCTCTGTGTCGTCACCTTTAGGCCTGATGGCTCCTTCGATCATCAACAACGACGCGGTCCAGGGTCAGACTTTTCTCCCCGGACAGATCTTCGTATTCGGCGGCTTTGCACTGCAGGCCAATTCACTTGGCCATCTGGAGCAGATCGAAAGCTACGCCCCTGGCCATCGGGTCAGATTTGGGAGTTTGAACTACACGGCTGACATCCGCGGAGACTTGATCTTCGACGGATTCGAGCTACAGCCAAGCGCGCCGCACTGTCTCGATGGGTATGATCTAGCTCTGCCGCCGAACAGTGCCCTGGAGGCTGCACCAGTGTCCGCTTCGACCCTTAGCTCAGAGCCGACTTCGCCGATCGAGGACGAGTGGCTGGACACCGCCTCGGGGGCTACGATCTCTACGGCGATTGAGCCGAACACCATCCCTGTCCTTTGCAAAGCCCGTGACTCCGAGGTGCCGGACTCCTCTCCAGACTCCGAACCTCCCGCGCCCCTGCCAATCAAATCCGATTGGGCGCCGGTTATGGAGTTCACTGCCGCGGACATCTTTCAGCACTCGCCCTTTGGTGACGTCCTGAATTCGCTAAAGTCTCTCTCTTTATCAGGAGAGCCCTGGCCGGACTATGGTCAGGAAGGTTGGGATGCGGACGACGAAGAAATTCAATGCCCACCCACCACCCACTTTGTAGCCACTGTCGATGATTTAACCGACATGCTCGACTTTGACTCCGAAGACATCAACGACATGGACGACGATGTAGGAGACAACCAAGAACCAGCGCCTACAGGGCACTGGAAGGCCACCTTGTCATATGACATATACATGGTGGACATCCCAAAATATGGGAATGGCAATGGAACAGCAGAGGATGACGTCTCCAAGAAACAGCCCAAGCGCCAGCGTCAGCGGCGCCGCTCTAAATCCCGCCACAGCAAAAACAGTGATTCCGGCAGGGAGATAATAACACCCCGGACAGTGCCGAAGACAACCCCCTCCAGCAGGATTCATCACAGGAGGAGGGAGAAGTCAGCCCTCATGATAGAGCGGCAGACAGAGAGGTAGAGGACGATAATTATATGCCTCCCTCCGAAGATGAAGCAAGCCTCGACGACGGCAAATTTGTCGTGCCCGAGGATCCCGTCGAACAAGAGCATTTCAAGCGCAGGCTTATGGCCACGGCAAGCAGCCTCAAGAAAAAGCAGCAGCAGCTTAGAGCTGACCAAGACTTGCTAGCTGACAGGTGGACCGAAGTACTTGCAGCCAAAGAGTACAAACTCGATCGCCCCTCCAAGAGCTACCCAAAACGCAGGCTGCTACCCCAATTACAGGAGGAAGCACCCAAACCTACATCACCAGCGCATGACGCGGCCGACCGGCCACCTCGTGGCCGCGACAGAGAGGCCTCTAGGCCCTCCACTAAAGCCGCACCCCGGCGTCGCTCGAAAAGTACAAAGCCATGGGGAAATGCGCCAGACTTGCGAGACATATTGGAGGACAAGGCAAGGCAAATAAGATTGATCTACGGATCGCGTGGGTGCCCCACAACACGTGATGACAACCGTCATGCCGGATACAGCAATTCCGGCTGGGCCGAACACAGTAGACAAAGCTCATTTGAGCTGCGTCGTGATATAGCCCAATACATAGGCGCCGCACACCCAATATGCTTCATAGACGAAGTAATGGATCATCAAATCCCCGAGGGTTTCAAACCCGTAAACATTGAATCATACGACGGCACAACAGATCTTGCAGTTTGGATCGAGGACTATCTCCTTCACATCCACATGGCCCGCAGTGATGATCTACACGCCATCAAATACCTCCCACTCAAGCTTAAAGGACCAGCTCGGCATTAGCTCAACAGCTTGCCAGCAGAATCAATTGGTTGTTGGGAAGACCTGGAAGCCGCATTCCTTGATAACTTCCAGGGCACATATGTGCGACGACCAGACGCCGATGACCTAAGCCACATAATTCAGTAGCCATATGAATCGGCCAGACAATTCTGGACACGGTTCTTAACCAAGAAAAATCAAATTGTTGACTGTCCGGATGCAGAGGCCCTTGCAGCCTTCAAACATAACATCCGCGACGAGTGGCTTGCCCGGCACCTAGGACAGGAAAAGCCGAAATCCATGGCAGCCCTCACATCACTCATGACCCGCTTCTGCGCGGGAGAGGACAGCTGGCTAGCTTGCAGTAACAACCTGACCAAAAACCCTGGTAGTTCAGATACCAAGGACAGCAATGGCAGGTCGCGTCGCAACAAGCACAAGCGCCACATTAACGACGATAATGCCGAAGATACGGTAGTCAATGCCGGATTCAGAGGCTCTAAACCCAGTCAGCGGAAAAGGCCGTTCAAAGGAAATACTCAGGGCCCGTCCAATTTGGACCGAATACTCGATCGCTCGTGCCAGATACATGGCACCCCCGAAAACCAGCCAACCAAACCAACAGGGATTGTTGGGTGTTCAAGCAGGCAGGCAAGTTAAACGCCGAAAACAACGACAAGGGGCTGCATGGCGATGACGAGGAGGAGCCCCGGCCGCCGAACAATAGAGGACAGAAGGGCTTTCCCCCACAAGTGCGGACGGTGAACATGATATACGCAACCCACATACCCAAAAGGGAGCAGAAGCATGTACTAAGGGACGTATACGCGATGGAGCCAGTCGCCCCAAAGTTCAACCCGTGGTCCTCCTGCCCGATCACTTTTGATCAAAGGGACCACCCCACTAGCACCCGCCACGACGGATTTGCCGCATTGGTTCTTGACCCAATCATTGACGGATTTCACCTCACTAGAGTCCTGATGGACGGCGGCAGCAGCCTGAACCTGCTTTACCAGGATACAGTGCGCAAAAATGGGCATAGACCCCTCAAGGATTAAACCCACAAAAACGACCTTTAAAGGCGTCATACCAGGTGTAGAGGCCAACTGTACAGGCTCAGTTACTCTCGAAGTGGTCTTCGGATCCCCAGATAACTTCCGAAGCGAGGAATTAATCTTCGACATAGTCCCGTTCCGCAGCGGCTATCACGCACTGCTCGGACGAACCGCATTTGTGAAGTTCAATGTGGTGCCGCACTACGCATACCTCAAGGTCAAGATGCCAGGCCCTCGAGGAGTAATCACGGTCAATGGAAACACCGAATGCTCTCTCCGAACGGAGGAGCATACGGCGGCCCTCGCGGCGGAAGTACAAAGCAGCCTCTTAAGGCAATTCTTGAGTCCGACTACTAAACGTCTGGACACCGTCAAGCGCGCCCGGAGTAACCTACAACAAGACCGCCTGGCACGTTCCGAGCACGTGTACCAATGCGGCCCCAACCCCAGCCCTCGCGAAATTGCGGAACCAGTACCACGCGTACATAACTACGCTCTGGAGATACCATGGGCATACGGGGAGGGGCACGACCACGGCATGCCCAGAGTGCGGCTCAACCGCACCAGGGGCTCCCAATTGTGTCATTCTTTTTTTTCTTATTCTCAGGACTCCGTTTTCCAGAAGCCCTGTCCGGCAGTAGAATCGCCGAACTCACGATGCAACAGCCAGGGAAGCAGAAAAGCTACATCGAGTGTCCAGGTGGTCTCTATTATGAGCAGTATACCTATTTTACATACCATCCCGCAGCCTACCCCTGGAGGGGGACATGTTAAATAGTCCCATCCCTTGCTTATCGCACTATTTGTATCGTTCTGCTTTCATTACAGTATCTTTTGAATAAACAATACATAGCTTCTGCTTATTATTGCATTCCTTTTTTCCATAAAATGTTCATCTATGACATGTTGCACCCGTACAACTTGGTACGGTCAATACGCCAGGGGCTTAAGTACCCCAAAACATGGTGTGATAAGTCCGAACACTTTCACAAGTGCGGCACCCCGAACTTATAGCATTATATGCATCGGCTCCGAATCATGTCTTGGGTCAATAGTTGGGTTTGCCCGGCTCTCATGTTTTGGTACCTTACGTTCCGTTATATCGGCTAAGGTAGCGCTGGGAGAACCACTGCGATTGTGCCCCGGTTGAGCTGGGTTGAGCACCTCAGTGGAGAAAGCTAAAACTGACTGTCATGATAGGGCGAGAGTCGGTCGCTGTTCGAGAGGTTTTTCGGGTCCCTGAAGACTCATGCCGCTTAGAGCGAGGAGTCGGCATTGTCCGGCCAAGGCGTGGATAGCGCCCCGAACTCGGTCTTCCGAATACCAGGGGCTTCGCCGAAATTTAAAATTATAGAATTCTATGGCTAAGTGAGAGTGTTCAAGCATTATAGTCTGGTTGCCTCGTTCGTCGTGTTGAACGCCTCCCTCGAAGGACCCAAGAATGGGAACAAGAGCGCTCAAGTTTATCCCGAACACCCCAGCACTCATGGCATGGGGGCTGAAGCCAATGACTCGCCACCTCTCAAATTTGATAAACGGTCGCACATAAGGTAATATTTTAAATTAAACAAGCGTTGCTTAGCGCATATGAACAAAGTTTTCAGCGTACACGATAACAAATGCGAGTCTACTCAAAAATTACATCTTTGGAGCATTCACCCGCTATAAGGCGGGCACCCTTCAGGACGCTCTCATAGTACATCTCGGGCTTGCGATACTCCTTGCCCGACGGTGGTGCATCTGTCACAAGCTTCTCGGCGTCCATCTTGCCCCAGTGCACTTTAGCACGGGCAAGGGCCCGACGGGCACCTTCAATGCAGACGGAACGCTTGATGACTTCAATCCATGGACAGGCGTCCACCAGCCGCCGCACCAGACCAAAGTAGCTCCCGGGCATGGCTTCTTTAGGCCACAGCGAAACTATGAGGCCCTTCATGGCCTGTTCGGCCACCTTGTGGAGCTCGACCAGCTGCTTCAGCTGGTCGCTCAGGGGCACCGGATGTCCGGCCTCAGCATATTGAGACCAGAACACCTTTTCCATCAAGCTCCCCTCCTCGTCTCGGTAGAACGCGATACAATCGGACACACTACGGGGTAGATCCGCGAACGCTCCTGGAGAGCTCCGAATTCAGGTAAGTAACAGATAATTCACTTTTACATGCTTGCTTTGCATGAAGAATGCCTTACCCGCCGCTATCTTTTTTATCGCCTCAATCTCCTGGAGGGCCTTCTGGGCTTCGGCCTTAGCGGCTTTGGCACTCCCAAGAGCCAAGGCGAGCTCGGACTCTCGAGTCTTCGTGTCACGCTCCAAACTCTCATGTTTTTCCACGAGAGCCTGGAGCTCTTGCCGCACCTCCGCCACCCGCGCCTTCTGCTTCTCTCGCTCGGTGCGCTCCGCGGCCGCACTGTTTTCGACCTTGGACACCGCTTCCTTCAGGGTCGCCACCTCGTTCGTGGCCCTTGCAATACTCACGTTATTCCTGTCATTTTTTGCAACCAAATCCTTTCTATAAGGTATTACTTTAATAAGGTATTACTTACCTTCCTTGTCCTCGAGCTGCTTCTTGGCAAGGCCGAGCTCGTTCTTGGACCGCTCGAGGCTCTCCTTCAATGCATTGACCTCCGCAGTCAGTGCGGCAGAGGTCAGCAGGGCAGCCTGCATTCCCATATTGACATATTTATGTTAGACTCCTACGTATATCTTTTTAGATCCTCAGCTCGACTTTTCTTTCCGAACACCGAACTAAGCATCAGGGGCTACTGTCTATGCGGTAATATTCTTACATATCTTAAAAACTTACCTCAAAGCCTATTAGAAGGCTGGTACAAGCTTCAGTCAGCCCGCTCTTGGCGGACTGAACTTTCTGGATCACCGCACTCATGATAGTGCGGTGCTCCTCGTCAATGGAGGTGCCGTTAAGCGCCTCCAGCAAGCTGTCCAGTGCCTCCGGTTGGACGGAGGCCACCGGTGTCGCAGTCTTGCCCTTCTTATGAAGGGGCCGCCTGCCGGACTTCGGAACCACTGTAGGTTCCGGTACGGAGTCCGGCACAGTGCCGGACTTAGAGCCCTCTGGGTTTTGCCCCCTTTGCACCCGGAGTCTGGGAGGTCACCTTGCGGCACCTCCAGGACCACCTCCTCCTGGTCGGGCCCCTTTTGGGACTCCACCGCGGCATCGTCTGCGTCACAAGGGGAGGAGGCGGTCGGAAGTGAAGTGCTATTCACATCCGACGAATCTAGGGAGCCGCTCGACGAATCCAGGGAGCCGCTCAACGAAGCGGGGAGCTCGTCCTTGGGCGGGCTACATGGTTGTATTCGGCGTTAGAAGAAACTATGAGACAAATGAAAAATCATGAGTTATTCTGGAATCCGGACACTTACGATCTCGCCAGGGGCTTGGCCCTCGAGGGCCACTCCTCTTTGCCGCCGTCGGCGTTGGTGCAAAAATCCGGAGGAAGGGTCCTTCCTTTCTTGGACCCTCCCCCCCCAGCTGGGGCGGCCTTCCTTTTCTTCTCTCCCCCCGTTGGGGGAGAGGCCTCTTTTTCCTCCTCCTCGTCTTCATGGGAGGAGTCCGCCTCGGAATCGTCGGATGATGAGTCCGACAACACCTGGCGCCGGGCACTCCTTCGAGTTCCTGTGGCCCTCTTCTTGGCCTTCTTCTCCGGCACCACGTGAGGTGCCGGAACCAGCAGCCCAGTCAAGCGGGTGTCCGCTGGGTCTTCTGGCAAAGGAGCCGAACAGTTAATGTGCCCGGACGTCTTCAGCCAATCCTGTCAAAGGTAAGGGAGTTTAGATCCCACATAGAGTCAGACTATGAAAAACAAGAGTCTCGTGAAGGGTAGAATAGCTTACCTCGCTGGCCTGACACCGCGAGCTGAATCCGCGATCTTCGGTAGCGGATGCGGGGGCCTCGGCGCCCTTAAACAGCACCTTCCAGGCATCTTCGTACATAGTGTCAAAGAGCTTGCGTAAGGTTTGGTGCTGTGCCGGATCAAACTCCCACAATTTGAAGGCCCGTTGTTGGCATGGGAGGATCCGGCGGATGAGCATGACCTGGACTACATTGACAAGCTTGAGATTCTTGTTCACCAGATTTTGGACGCAGATTTGAAGTCTGGTCAGTTCTTCCGAATCTCCCCATGTTAGGCCCATCTCTTTCCAGGAGGTGAGCCGTGTGGGGAAACCAGATCGGAATTCGGGGGCTGCCGCCCATTTGGAGTCATGCGGCTCGATGATGTAGAACCACCCCGATTGCCACCCCTTTATTGTCTCCACGAAGGAGCCCTCGATCCATAGGACGTTGGCCATCCGGCCCACCATGGCGCCTCCGCACTCTGCTTGGCGGCCACCCACTACCTTCGGCTTGACATTAAAAGTCTTCAGCCATAAGCCGAAGTGGGGCTGGATGCAGAGGAAGGCCTCGCACACGACGATGAACGCCGAGATGTTGAGGATGAAGTTCGGGGCCAGATCGTGGAAATCTAGGCCATATAGAACATGAGCCCCCGGACAAATGGGTGAAGTGCAAAACCTAGTCTGCGGAGGAAGTGGGTGAGGAACACCACCCTCTCATGGGGCCTGGGGGTGGGGAGGAGCTGCCCCTTGTCGAGGAGCCGATGCGCGATGTCGCTGGACAAGTATCCGGCCTTCCGCAGCTTTTTGACTTGTTCCTCCGTTACGGAGGAGACCATCCATTTGCCTCCCGCTCCGGACATGGCTGGAGAAGGTTGAGGAGGGATGTGCGGACTTGGGCGTTGGAGCTCGAGTGCGCGGAAATGGATGAGCAAAGGAGGAAGAAGGCGTAGGTGAAAAGGTGGATCCTTATCCCCTTATATGGACGGACGAAGCTATGCGTCCCCCACCAGCCTGGTAAAACTCGCTTATCCCCCAAGTGTCGTAATCAATGGCGCGATTGGATTACCCACGCCCATATTGATGAGAATCCCAGAATAAGGGGGCACGATCTCCGCTTTGATAAGACGTGCCAAGGAAACCGCCTCGCTAAACACGCTGAGGTGGGACAGTAAAAACGATTCCAATAAAGGCTTGACCATGGTGTGACATCACGCCGCAGAATACGTCAGCATATTGAATTTGTGTAAATATTATTCTCTCTATGGTGGTATGTGGAACTTATTTCGCAGAGCCGGACACTATCCTTGTGTTCAAAATCTTCTATGAAGTATTCGGAGGAGGAACCCGCCTTGCAATGCCGAAGACAATATGCGCGCCGGACTCGTCGTCATTGAAGCCTGGTTCAGGGGCTACTGAGGGAGTCCCGGATTAGGGGGTGTCCGGATAGCCGAACTATCATCGTTGGTCGGACTCCTGGACTGGGAAGATAAAAGATTGAAGACTTCGTCTCGTGTCCGGATGGGACTTTCCTTGGTGTGGAAGGCAAGCTTGGCGATACGGATATGTAGATCTCCTACCATTGTAGCAGACTCGTGTAACCCTAACCCTCTCTGGTGTCTATATAAACCGGAGGGTTTTAGTCCGTAGGACGAACAACAATCATATCATCAATATTAATCAAGCAGGAGTAGGGTTTTACCTCCATCGAGAGGACCCGAACCTGGGTAAAAACGTCGTGTCCCTTGTCTCCTGTTACCATCCGCCTAGACGCACAGTTCGGGACCCCCTACCCGAGATCCGCCGGTTTTGACACCGACAGCTTCCAAGGAGAGTCACCGGCGCGACAAGAGGATCTTGAGGACTTTCGGCGAGAATGTGGAGAGCGGGTTAGAGGTGAACATCACTCTGGAGGCTGAATGGATAGCCAAGCAGGGCTATTAGTGGACCGAGTCAGAGGAGGAGACCATCCCAACTGCCTAGTACGATGAGGAGCGTGCTGAGTAATCCCTACAGAGGATGCTACCACCTGTGTTGTAGGTGTCCTCTCTGCCTTTTTGGTGTCACGATGCCAAAGGGGGAGAGAGCGTAAGATTTGCGTTCGTGTGTCTTTGTTTTCGTTTCATTGGACCCTCATTTGTGTTGCTTTGGTTTGGTTTGTGCTCATGAGACCTGGTTCCCTATCATATGGTGTAAGACATATGCACTCTAGCTTATCTTATAGTCTTTCATGCTTATTGTTCGTGAGCCTATGCTATCTTGTGCCCTTTACTTTATGCTCATAATCACTGCCTTGCCTCCATGCTTAGTGTTAGTTGTATTGTTGCAAGGTATGCCTCGTCTATAAAATATAGGGGGGAGTGTTGATCCTAGTATGTGTGTCGTGTAGTGATACATCTCCAACGTATCTATAATTTATGAAGTATTCATGCCATTATATTATCATTCTTGGATGTTTTACAATCATTTAATAGCAGCTTTATATCATTTTTTGGGACTAACCTATTGACCTAGTGCCCAGTGCTAGTTTTTGTTTTTTGCTTGTTTTTTACATCGCAGAAATCAATATCAAATGGAGTCCAAACACCGCGTAACTTTTTGAGATTTTTTCTGGACCAGAAGGAACCCAATGGGCCCGAGCTACACCTGGGGGGTGCCCCGAGGGGGGCACAACCCACCAGGGCACGCCAGGCCCACTGGGCGCCCAGGTGGGTTGTGCCCACCTCAGAGGCCTCCCGCACCCCCTCTTTGCACTATAAATTCCAAATATTTTGAAACCCTTCGGGGTTAACCTAGATCAGAAGTTCCGCCGCTAAAAGGCCTCAGTATCCACGAGATCCAATCTAGACCCCGTTCCGGCACCCTGCCAGAGGGGGGAATCATCACCGGTGGCCATCTTCATCATCCCGGCAGCCACCATGATGAGGAGGGAGTAGTCCACCCTCGGGGCTGAGGGTTTGTACTAGTAGCTATGTGTTTGATCTCCCTCTCTCTCTCGTGATCTATATCATGGGCTTTGTTAATATAGTTAGATCATATGATGTTTCTCCCCTCTATACTGTTGTTATGATGATGAATTGAATCTTTACCCTTCAAAGTTTTGTCTTGTCGGATTGAATATTCAGAGATGAGAACACATGATATATGTCTTGCAATATGAATATTTGAGGTGACAATGAGGTATATTATTGATTCACTTGATATGTGTTATGGCATTCAACTCGCAGATTCCCGCGGTGATATTGGGGTAATCTATGCATACGGATTGATAAACCTTAGGTCATCCACTTGAGAGAAAATTGTAACTGTCCTACAAAACTCTGCGCTTGGAGGCCCAACACGTGTCTACAAGAATAAAGTTGCATGGTAGACATCATGCAGTCCAAAGCATTTATATAGAGTGCACACATCTAGGGGGAGCCTGCCTATATTTTGTAGATGGTGGGTTTGCTTATATTCATTTATGTACTCTTATGTGCAAATCCCATATTGTCTTCAATCCACCAAAAAAGGGGGAGATTGTAGGGGCATATTTCACCCCCATGTAGTTTTGGTGATTGATGACAATGCTTTTGCGGACTAATCATGTGTTTTGAGCATTTCAGATGTTTAGGCACAAGACGATTTGTTGCCCCTCGAAGCCTAGTGAAGACGGCGTTTCTCTATGTTTCTTTTCGGTGGATTTGAGTCGTAGGAAAGCAGTACTATTAAGAGAGGGTACGCTTTGGAAAGGTTAGGGTGGAATCATCACATACACGTCTCTTCCTTTGCACCACCTTTCCTTTGCATCTTTGGAGCACCGACTGTTTATCCGTATCTTTGCAAAATAAAGGACTCCTAGTGTTATTGAGTTGTGGCATGCGGTAGTACTTCTCAAGGGAGCAGTAGTACCACAGAGGCACACGGTAGTACCGGCCGGTCATGTGGTAGTACCGTAGGTCCTTGCGGTAGTACTGCTCGCCGGGCGCAGTAGTATCGTTGCCGCTGGCCCAGCACAGCAACACGAGCGGAAGTAGGGTCGGATGTAACATTTTACATCCGCGCCCTACGCGGTAGTACCGCTCCCTGTATGCGGTAGTACCATGTTGGATTTTTGCACAGATCGAAACTCAACGGAAGTAGCCATGGATGTATTTTTCTTCATGTGTGCCTTCCCAGCCCAGACCAACCTTGCCTTGCGGTAGTACTGCAAGGGCGATCGATAGTACTGCTCTGGCGCTTCTACCGCTCCTTGCTTCAACGCAACAGGGCTGGTCTGGCTCCTACCGCGCAAGCGGTAGTGCCGCGATGCCTCGTGGTAGTACCACAGGCACTTGCGGTAGTACCACACGTCTGGTCCGGTAGTACCGCATGTCGCGGGCTGGATAAGTGTGTAACGGTTGGATTTGTCCTATCATTATATAAGGGGAGTCTTCTTCTCTGAGTTAACTACCTCTTCCATCCCTAAGCTCCATTGTTGCTCTAAGCTCCATTTTCGCCCGATCTCTCTCCCTAGCCAATCAAACTTGTTGATTCTCTAGGGATTGGTTGAGAAGGCCTCGATCTACACTTCCACCAAGAGAAATTTGATTCCCCCCACTAATCCCTTGCGGATCTTGTTACTCTTGGGTGTTTGAGCACCCTAGACGGTTGAGGTCACCATGGAGCCATAATCCATTGCGGTGAAGCTTCGTGGTGTCGTTGGGAACCTCTAATTAAGTTGTGGAGATTGCCCCAACCTTGTTTGTAAAGGTTCAGTCGCCGCCTCCAAGGGCACCAATAGTGGAATCACGACACCTCGCATTGTGTGAGGGCGTGAGAATACGGTGGCCCTAGTGGCTTCTTGGGGAGCATTGTGCCTCCACACCGCTCCAATGGAGACGGACTTCCCCTCAAAGGGAAGGAACTTTGGTAACACATCCTCGTCTCCATCGGTTCCACTTTTGGTTATCTCTACCTTTACTTGTGCAAGCTTATATTGTGTTCTATCCCTTGCTTGCTTGTGTGCTTGTTGTTGTTGCATCATATAGGTTGCTCACCTAGTTGCATATCTAGACAACCTACTTTGATGCAAAGTTTAATTTGGTAAAGAAAAGCTAAAAATTGTTAGTTGCATATTCACCCCCCCTCTAGTCAACTATATCGATCATTTCAACTGGTTTTTGGCACGGATGTCATTTGCCACCCTAAATTAACCATTTTATGTATGCCCAGTTTGTGTGCATGAGTAGATTTCTGCCTGCAATGCCATGGATCTTCCTCTGCTCGTCAAGTCCACTGCCTTGACACCATGGCGCTATTCGTGGGAGCACTTCGTCACCAAGCGCGTGGATGGGCAGAGGAGGTGGTGGAGCAATTTGCCCCTGCCTGCTCCCTCTCCAGTGACCGATGGCTGCTTCCTCCTCCCCTCCCAGCATTCTCACACGGTGACCTTCTCTCCCCCCTCTACCGCTAGATTTGCATAGCACTTGCATTTTACCGATGTTCCCTTTTGGATGTTCATTTTCTTCTATGAGTGAATATACAACATCATTTTTTGGTTCCAGCAAACTCAGTTTGCTCCCCGTTTGTGTATGAAGAACACACTCTTGTGATGTGCCCCCTGTTATTTATAGTTGTTGCACAATGTGTTTTCATCGGGTCATAATTTATTGTCGACCTAGGTGTGTGCTCTCCTATCTATGTAGATTCTGTGTACTGGTCCTCGAGTCATGGTTGATGCATGATGCTTTTGGCGATGAGCAGTCTTTTCCCCTGTTGTTACTTAGGTCTATTAGTTAGTAGCATGTTTTGCTCTTTGTCATTTTACTTATATGGTCTATAAGTACAAGATTTGTCTTGCTTCCTCCAAGGATGGACGAGTAGAGTTTGCTTCTAATGCTACTGTCTCTCCTATTATGAATTTGTGGTGCATGCTAAATCAAAGTTCTTTGTGTATGTTCTTCTTGGCCTTCAAAGTATAGATTTTGTTTATCTAGATCTGGAATCTGGATTCTTTTTAGGCAAAACCTCAAGAATATTTTGGTCCTTGTTTAGAAATTTGTCCTACCAGCTACATCATGGGTTTCTCTCCTCTGCGTGTTTATGATGGTTGTTTGATTCGGTTGCTTGCACATATCAAAAGCTTTTTAGGTGTCATTATCCAAAGGCCTTTGATTGTTTGTGAAATCAAATTTCTTCATCTCCTCGCCATGTGATCTCCAGTAGTACGATTTGTTGGTGCTGCCTTATAGAACTTTGGATCTAATTTTATTGCTATATACTAGCAAAATTGTATCATATTACGAAAGTAACCTTGTAAGTAATAAATGGTCAATTTTCATGTGTTATATTGATCTTTGTAAGTAATAAATGGTTAGACATCCAAAAGGTTGGATGGAATGGATGTCTTTTTTGGGGCACTAGTTGGAGTAATAAGAATTCACAATTATCCGACATGGAAGGAATCTTCTGTATTAATAAGTTCATAGTAAGAATTCCTAGCATGCTCTCAAGAAATGATGTGAAGTTTAATTTCCTGTGCAAAGCAACTTTGGAGACTATGGGTCTGGACAAATTGTATTCCTTTTACTAGTAGATACGTGACGAAGGTACTAGTAGGACATAACCATTTTGTATCTCTACTGTCTATTTGCTACTCTTTGGTTATTGTTCTACAAACTGAGCTTCATTTTTCTTGTTGCGTCGACACCCGACCCAGTGCTTGTTGGAAACTGAACTCTCTATTTGGTGCAGAAAAGACCAACCCTGCCAACTTGGCCAAGCACCAAGAAGATCGGCCAGATGATGGTGGAGGTCATCAGGAAATTCCCCCTGAGCAAGCTGCTCTGGTGTGATGGGAAGGACACTTGTTGGAGAGCAGCGCCTCATCAAACTTGTCAATGTTGTAGGTAATCCCCTACAGTGTTGGTTATAGATGTGTGCCCACGCCCATCGAGTCGTGGTAAATTTTATCCCAAGACAATTTTGCGGGTTATGGTTGTGATGCTCATGACAATTATGGTATAATAGTTAAGCTATGATTTTATTATCTCTTAGTGATTGGGGCTCTTGCACATGAGACTCAAATGTAGGGTATGTGATAATCTTTTGTGTGCCCAAGAGACTGATGCTAGTTGAGATGGTACGCCATCTCAATTTGCTGCAGTACTGTGCATAAACTGCATTCAAATTCCAGGCCAATTAATGTCCAACTTTATTTTGCTGGAGTTTGTTGTAGAAATCTCACTTACTATTCCAGATTATTACTTGATGTTATAATGAACTGGAGAGGTATATATCGATCATGGAGGCATATAGTCGGGAGCTTGGATGGGTTCTGTATGTTTGACTAGTTGACAAGTTTTCGTCGTATTTCTCAACTATCTAGCATGCCCTGTGTTTAACAATTGTTCAAAGAACTCTACTCTTGGTGTCATGATCTTGGACACATAATTTATTAAGAAAACTGTGCAGTTTTAACCGAGTTGATTGATCATGCTTGTCTGTTACCATATTTCTCTGGACTCATTTGTGACTCCCGGTCCTTTTGATGAGTTCTGTTACTGAAACAATGCATATCTTGTTCTCTCTCTCTGTGCCAATGTAGGGCCCTGGACAGTAGCCACATAAGGGCGAGAAGATGGATGGATGGTGTAAAACTTAGCTTGTTGTAGTGTTTTTGGTTATAGTTGAATGTGATGTTCTGGTGGTGTGGATCACTAGTTTCGTCGATGAAGGCCTGATTGATGGATCACCAGGTTCTGTGTCGTTTTTTTGTATTTGATTAAAAAGGTGCTGCTGACTGGCTCTTAGCTTGTGGTCTGACTGAAGGACACACATACGTCGTCATGGTGAATCCCGAGGCTATGATGATGGATGGAGCAGTTCATCCATTGTCAAGATATGTTAGTTTGTCTAGGTTGTTTTTACAACTGCTAGTTGTGTTGGTAGGATGGTTGCGTTGGAGTATGTAGTAGCTCTTAGAAATCATCCATCCTTGTACTGATGGTATAGTAGGAGGAGGCAAAGGGCACAAGTTGTACTTCCACTCTCATATTTGATATCTTGGTTATAATGTGTTATGCTGCCAAAATTTCTAGTGAAAAATGTCCAGACTTGTAAAAAATTGGCCTTCTTTGTAATGAAACCATAGCTTTAGGGTCTTGTCTGTAAAATGCTAGGGTGTTGAATGCAAATTGCTGCTCGGCACCGCATCATCAGAGTTCACGGCTGAAGCTGTGGAGGGACTGAGCGATATAGGTTTGTGGTGAGCAGGGCCGCCTCCGGCGTGTGTATCCAAGGTCGCGCGTCCGCTAGAGTACCAATAACTCATATGCCCAATTAATATGCACGAAAATGTTTGGTAAATGTGACATTATGCGGAATGTTATAATACATTACACTACGAAAATGCATAACATATACATGGTTTTCATCCCATACATATGGATTTTAAGCTCGCTACTAAAAAGACATGCCACATACTACTTTTGAACTCATATCGTCGACCTGGATGTGAGTGGGGTTAGGGACTGGAATGCATGAGATAAAATATTGCTCTACAACTTGATTGATTTTTGGACCCGTCTTAAAGGCTTACACATAATCATTTTATCTTGATGTTCTACAGAATCTGAGACGAAGGATTTACTTGCTTTGCCAAAATATATCGACATCCATAAGTGAAAACAACAATCAAGATTCTAAGGTTACTATCAAAATAATGAATGAAGATGTTTGTTTGTTGTGTACTATGAACAAATTAACACCGAGGAATATTTGCATCAACTATTCATGAAAATTGTCCTGACCTCGCACCGCTCTGTCTCTTTTTCTCGAAATCTAATAATTGGAGATTTGGAATTAGGATAAGTTTGCTGAATGAATTAGAGAGATTTTGGAAGGTGAAACAGTAAGCAACAGCGAGAACAAGTTGCAAGATATCACGGGAGTACAATATTTCAGAAATTGTACAATATCTTTAGATCAACCATGGAAATGCATCAAGACACGCATCAGGGATAATGCTTGACAGATTGACAAAATCTAAAGGAGGAAGAATGGAGATCCACTTTGAGGTAGGTTTAAAAAGGCCACATGATGCTACAGAGTCAACCAAGCTAGCATCGGAGCCAGTCGTTTCCATTAGGTGTGAAGTTGAGTAAGACACAAAGCTCGACCACGGCAGAAAAAAAGAAAGGACGAAGGTCTTCCCCTATTCCTTAGACATAGGCTCTATATGGTATGCCATGCTGTGTACCGCACCTGATGTGTGCCTTGCCACGTGTCCGGCAACGGGGGACAAGAGTGATCCAAGAGTGGATCACTGGACAAGGGGTACAAGATTTTTTATAAAATGTTTACAATACTTATAAAAATTGTATTCTTTTTGACAAATGGTTCAGAATTTGCAAAAAATTATTCACATACGACATTGTTATCAAAATTTAGATCTTTTTTAGTTTTCATGAAAACTATGTAAGTTTAAAAAATATATGTTTTTGTGTTTTTTGAAAAACAACGTATGAAAAAAAACTTGAAAACGAAAAACCATTAGAAACCTGAGCAGCGAAATTTTTCTGGGCGTTCAACCATCTAGAACAGTGATTCTTTTTGGGTCCCGATAACTGCCACACGTGTGGTGTATCGGGTAGTTGTGCCACACGTCTCATGTGGCATGGACAGCAACCAGCCCGCACGACCACCTCCGCGTGTGCAAAGGCACGACCTGCACGTCCGGTGTGTGGCAACCCCGCCCGGACGTGCGGGCCAGAGGACCCAGCAGCCCGCACGATCCAGTCGTCCCGGCCTCTTCTCCCACCTCCCGAATCCCGACTGCCGCCATCTTCTCCCACCTCCCGAACCCCTACCTCCATCGCCGGCCTTCTCTGGTTGCCATGGCAACCAGAGCAGATCCGTAGGGCCTTCCCACCGCAAACCACACCCCCACCATCCCCCCCACCCCCACCCCCCACCCCCAATCCAACAACACCCTCCAAAGACGACCAGCTAAAAGCAGGTGAATCTCCCGATCTCCCTACTACTTCTCATCCTTCTACGTGGCACAGAAAATTGCAAAATTTACCGATGAGGTTGGCAACTAGATCCATCCTACAGGGGTAATACACTACATGGGTTGTGTGTCTTCGTAGTTTCCAAGCAGAATACACTAGATCTGCCATGTACTACGCTAGAGATAACCGTAAGTTCTCACTAGACTAATGCACGTAGTTGGTAAATGAATGGATGTGTAGGGATCCATAAAAAGGTAGAGAGAATTGAGAAATTTAGAATAATGGGGGGTGTGAAAATAAATTGCCACTGGTGTCTAACGTCAGTTGCCACCTGTCATTGTCGTCAATTGCCACCATGTCAACTTATTGCTTGCCATCCTATTGTAGTGGTTGATGCCATCGAATCGAACGGATAGCTAGCACCCAGATTTAAGAAAAGATAGTGGATGTACATGTCCTACTAGCCATGATATGCTGGTTGCCTACGCATGACAATGTGATAACACTGACGTGTTAACTTCTACATGCAAGCAGCACAAGGATACATTTTTTGTGGATTGTTGATGTGTTCTTGTTCATGTAGTGATTGATAGCACATTGGCAGAAACGAGACACAGAAAAGAATGAGTCACAGAGATGGCGCTGATCTTTTCGGTTCTCAAAGGCCAGAAACGCCCCCTTGGGATGCATCAGAGTACAGTCAACTCATTTCTGCAGGGCCGTTGCTGCCACTACTAGAACAGTACGCAGGCATTGGTATGATGCATGATAACAAAGAAAAAGAACATTTGCCATGTTCGCTACGATGAAGATGACATTCTACTTACGTCCTACACTGTCATTTTTTCGTAGGTTCTTATGACCAAAACACACTCAGGGGGGCACCATGGAAAGTTCAGTCACAGGGTGCTAACACTGACAAATGTATGGGCAGCCAACTTCAAGTAGCTAATGTGGCAAATCAAGGTAACGCATATGAAAAAGAAACATACTGGTCTGGACATGAAAAATAAACTTTCAAAGGATGGCAAAAGACTCACGAGTTATGTCGGAAAAAATGCAGAGCCTTCGTGCAGCACGTGGCATCAGGCGGCACCCATGTACCTCCCATTGACGTCATACACAGATGAGTCCATAAAAAGTGAAGTTGCGGATGATGAATTAGCAGAAGGAGTATAGTTGACAACTGCAGTTGCCATGAATAAACAAAATGCAGTTGCCATGAATAAACAAAATGCAGTTGCCATGACTGAACAACTGCAGTTGCCATCCCTGGACAACTGCAGTTGCCATGATTGAACAACTGCAGTTTCCATGCCAGGACAACTGCAATTGCCATGCCTGGACAACTGCAGTTGCCATGCCAGGACAAAATGCAGTCGCCATGTATTGACCAACAACTACCATGCTTACAGGTTATTATAGTGGCGCTACCCTGGCAAACGTCTCATGGCAAGCTTCACATATTAAAGATAGAGCACGTCTTTTTGGTGTGACAGACCACACAAGATGGGCACATGCAGCACAACAAGGTAAGGAAAATTTGAACCGCAAAAATAGCGCTGCATTTGTTTTTGTGGGAATAGCACGTGACAAAAAAGAAGATTTGTAGCGGTGATGGTGGAAAAAATCAAACGGAAAACGCTAACAAGTGGTTTGTGCAATGAGTCATATATTGTCTTCGGGATTTGCCAACTGCTAAAAGCATGTGTGCAGCACTAATGGTTGATCGCATTTGCCTAGTGAGCTCAACCCTAGAATACAAAAGTTTTGATGCTAGAACACACGGGTTGCCATGTATTGGCAGCAGTATTTGCCATGTATGTAGGACTGCAGCTGCCATGCATATAGAATCCAAGTTTTTGTACTGAAATGAGCTGGTTGCCATTTATTGCCAACAGTAGTTGCCATGTTTGTTGGACTGTAGTTGCCATGAATGGACAACTACAGTTGCCATGCATGTCCACAGGCAGACTCACGGCTTGTTGTTTGAATGATGTCATGCCAGATCACCTGAAGTTGATGTGATCCATTACGATAAACATGTTATTCATGGCAAAATCTTACGCTCGTACCTATTTTTTCTATTACAGGGCCTACAACTACATTGAACAGCGGCGCAGGGAAATCTACTGCGGGGAGCTCTGAGCACACGGAAGACGCATTCCACCAGCCTGCCGACAATCATGACGCAAACAATGCCGAGTCAGAGTCGGAAATGGCAATCATTCCAGTAATGCCGACAGGCACCCCTTTGAACACAAGCACTGGCAACACTCAAGTAGATGAAACCGCTGCCGATACTGAAGTGAATGATGAAACTGATGACGAAGCACAAGGGGATGAAGATGATGGGCAATCAGAGATCATGGTACCTCAACCACCGTACGTTGGGCAGAGATTTGAATCGTTTGCAGAAGCAAAGGAATTCTACCAGACATATGCAAAGTTCCATGGGTTTGCGATCAACACCAAATACCATAGGAAAATTAAGAAAACTAATTAGTACAACAGAGGTGAGATGAGGTGCCACAAGGCACGAAGGAACAAGAAGAGAAAAGGTGTTGCGCCTGTCGTTCCGGAATGAAAGAGAGGTATCATTCTCAAGACGGGATGCCCTGTCCGGTGCAAGCTGAACGTAGATGGAACACGGTATGTGGTCACTGAATATTTTGACGAGCACAACCACGAACTCATAAAGAAGATCGACTTGGTGAAGTTTCTGACCGCCCACAGAGGATTCATCCCACTCGAGAGGAAATTCATAAAGCTGCTACATGATTGTAACGTCGGTCCATCAAGAATGGTGCAGATACTATCACTGATCCACAGCAAAAATGGGACTCTGAGTAGCATGCCCTACATAAAAGCTGACGTCACAAACCTAAAGGCAAAATACTGTAGAGAGAGCAAGTTGGCTGACATAGAAGCCACGATGGCCTACTTCGATGAGAAAGCGAAGGAAGATCCAGATTTCTTCTACAGGATAAGGTTGGATGATGAGGACCGTGTCAAGAACATGTATTGGGTGGATGGTGCTGCAAGAAGAGCCTACAAACATTTCTGAGATTGCATTTCATTCGACGCGACGTATCTCACTAATATGTACAAGATGTCGTGCGCTCCATTCATAGGAATAAATAACCACAATCAATCATTGCAGTTCGGGCGCGGGCTTGTTTGGAACGAAGACACGGATGGGTACGTTTGGCTGTTCAAGACCTTCTTGGAGTGCATGGATGGACTTGCTCTGATGAACATAATAACAGACTAGGATTTTAGTATGCATGCAGTCATAGAGGAGGTCTTTCCGTTGGCAGTGCACAGGCATTGCAGGTGGCACATTATAAAGAAGGCCGAGGAGACGCTAGGACCGTTCTTTGCTGACCGTCCGGAGCTGCACAAGGCATTCGAGCTGTGCGTGGACCACAGCTTGACGGTGGAGGAGTTTGAAAGGAGCTGGATGGCCATGATTGAAACATATCAAGTCCAAGACAACGAGACCCTTGCTAGCCTGGTGTAGAAGCGAATGTATTGGGTGCCGGCCTACTTCATGCAGTGCTTCTTCCCTTTTCTACATACTACACAGCACAGCGAGGGGTTCAATGCTATTTTGAAGCGGTACGTGAGCCCTGGCAACTCATTGCTATAGTTTGCCAAGCAGTACACAGCTTTGCAACAAAAAATACTGGGATCTGAGCTACAGCAAGAAGCGAACACCGCGCTAAAGCAGCCAAAATTGCTAACGTATTTACCGATGGAGAGGCAGATGAGCAAGATATACACCAACAAGATCTTTAACAAGTAAGTCAGTTGCGTTGCAGTCTTATTTACGCAAAGCACGAAGGCAGTAGGTCCCATATAGAATGCAATGCAGTTGCCATGATTTGTGGTTGACATGTTTAATGAAATACTGTTTGCCATGCTTACTCAGCTGCACTTTCCATGTTCAATGAAAATACTGTTTGACATGCTTAGTCACATGCAGTTGCCATGTTCAATGAAATACAGCTACCATGTTTAATGCACTGTACTTCCATTGGGCAAGTTGGTATGCAAATGTCAATGTCAACTGAAAATGTTAGGTTGTTGCCATTTCTACTGAAATGCAATTGCCATGTTTACTAAAATGCAACTGCCATGTTTGCTGAAATGCAATTGCCATGTTTACTCAACTGTAGTTGCCATGTTTAATAAAATGTAGTTGCCATGTTTTATGCAATGTGCTTCCATTGGGAATGTTGGTGTGGAAATAACGATGGCTAGTTGAAAATGTACCGCGGTTGCCATGTCTAATGTACTGCAGTTGCCATGTCTAATGTACTACAGTTGCCATGTGTAATGTACTACAGTTGCCATGTCTAATGTACTACAGTTGCCATGTTCAAGGTACTATATTTGCCATGTTCAATGTACTATATTTGCCATGTTCAGAAAAATGTATTTCTATTTACATGACAACATAAGGTGCTACAAAAGAAGATAGCACGATAGTTTAACAGAAAACACACAAAACTTGCAGATTCCAGCAAGAAATAAAGCGTGCCAGCATGTTCACGGCTTTCCAGGTGGACGAACATACATTCAAGGTGTGTTCTATTTTGGGCATGTCAGATTCAGAACCTGAAGACCCGGACAAAGGAAGGAACTACTTCGTGAAAGCCTCGATCGGACAAGGCGAATACTACTGCCAATGCTACAAGTTTAAATGAGACGGCATTGTGTGCTGTCACATACTAAAAGTAATGGACATGAACGCTGTGACACGGATGCCCCGCCATTTCATAAGGCGACGGTGGACTTGGGACGTTGACGGCGCGTTGGCGCCGCAGACGACAAACACAGTTCTGGTTGTGCATGACGAGAGACCTAAGTCAACCATGGAAGCCATGAGGCACGTTGTGCTGACAAAGAATTATGCTGACCTAATTGATGAAGCATGTAAGAGTGATGAGACAGCGAGAGTCGCAGAAAAACACAGGAAGGCCCTGAAAAGAGAGCTTGATGAGATCAAGAAGAGGAAAGCTGAGGAAGCCTTACACACGTTCCCCCGCACATCAAGTGTGCCTTCGTCCAAGGGGCCATCATCTGAAAACTCGGAGATAGGATCTGGAACAGCAAGCACACAAACCCAGGCCAGAAACCCGCCCTGTTCCAGCACAAAGAGGCGTCCAAAAGAGATAAGGTACAAATTGGGATTGGAGATTCAAGCAAAACACAAGAAAATGAAGAAATGGACGGGCAATCCGTAAGAAAAATTGGGGCGCTGTGACATGGTCCTTGTGGACATTTTGTTTTGTAACCTAGATGTTGTGAAAATTTTTTAAATTGGGAGAATGACTCTTGAGGGGCATCAGAAGTAGAAGGAAAAATACATTGAATGGATAACTGCAGTTGCCATGTTGTGGGTACTTAATCTGCCATGTTATGTGTACTTAATCTGCCATGCTATTTTATACTAAATATGCCATGCTATTTTATTCTAAATATGCCATGATATTTTATACTGGATCTGCCATGTTAATTATACTGGATCTGCCATGTTAATTGTACTGGATCTGCCATGTTAATTGTACTGGATCTGCCATGTAGTTTATGCTGAATCTGCCGTCTTGTTTGTACTGAATCTGCCATGTTAGCTGTACTGAAATATGCCATGTTATTTGTAATGACTCTGCATCGCATATATTTCCATGTTAATTTGATGCGGTTTAGTCACACATAGTGTGTTGTGTGCAAATGTATGGGAAACAAGTTGAAAAAAGCATAACGTACATCAACCGCAGGAAAGGTTACGGCTACATGATCAAACTACCATGCTAGCCGGTGCAGTTAGCAATGAAAAAGAAACAAGCAAAATAGCCAAATGAAAAACGACGATGACTTTCACTAACCATATCTGATGAACTACATTTGACATGTTTTAAAACATCGTAGACACATTCGAAGCAGCAAACTGGTGCTACAAACGATGAAACCATAATAATAATGATAAACATAAAACGTATCTGCTGTCACGCCTAAATAGGTTCACATCCACACATATATTACAGAAAATATTCAAATGTTGCTCACACACCACCACTACATACTAGGCTACGCGGGGTTGCAGTCATAACATAGCACACGGACATAGTTTTGACAAGAACAAAGATAGTACCTTACATTCCTCAACAACAGAATGTAAGGTATGCGTCCGGTGTGTAACGCCACGTGATCACTTGTACTTCTTGATGACTTTCTTGACAGCTTCCTCCACGAACTCGCGTGCTCCAGACCGCTTGTTGAAATCTTCATTCGTCAACCAGTTCCATGTGTAAATTTTCTGGAGCTCAACAACCGTTGCAGCTGTGACAGTGGGAACAAGTCTACCTTCCCACTTTGCAAAGTATTCCAACGTGTGAAAGCCATAGTCCATCATGCACAAGAAAAAGAGTGAGGTGAACTCGCAAAAAGGACAGACATAGCAATGTTAAACTTCAATTTAGATGTAACAACAAAGAGGGGTGGGATTGATGTAAATGGCACATGAAGGAGGGGGTAGGAAATTACGTGTTCCCTTGATTTGTAGTCGCCACGTACTCAATCGGGAAATGTCTGATCTGGACCTTTGAGTTTTCATAGTGATGGTTCCATGTCTCTTTGACGTTGTTGATGAAGAACTCGGCATGCGAAGTAAGGTCAGCATCAGCTACTGAACACATTGAATCAAGCACCTCAAAGCATTGGTTCTTCAGGTCAAGACAGACCGCGTAGTGGTGACCACACTTGTCGTGTGGGTCGTGTGGTGCAAGCTCCTGGAACATGGGGAACAGGACCTGCAAGTAAAAATGAAGGACATGAGAAGCAGAGTTCACATGAAGAACAGCAGAGGGACAAAAAACGTAGAATCATGTAGAATGTTTAGTTATAGTGGGTAGTTGAAAGAAAGTTGCCATCCATGTATGAACAAAATTTGCCGTGTATTTTACTTTGAAGTTGCCACATAGTTTGCATGGTATGCAAAAATCAGAAAGTCAGTTTGCATGGTAGCTAATGCCACATGAAACATTTGCCACATAAACAGAGTGCAGATAATGGCAAAAACCATACCATGTGAAAAAAAGTGCAAACAGGGAAGGAGTACTCACATATTTCTTCACTGTGAGCTTGAATTCACCGTGTTGAGCAAAATTCTTCCTCAGGATTTTGTGGTGGAAGTCACCATCCCATATTTTGCAGGTCACACTGTAATGCATGATTGCTTTGTCGGGAGACATATCCATATACTTGTTGATTTAGTCAATCCCGCATGCAACTACATTCGTCGACATTTTACCGTTTGGCCTCACGGACTCAGCAAGATCACCCAGGTCGATGTACGTCGCTTCGCATTGAATGACCTTGGTTCTGTCCAAACATGAGTTGTATGAAAATGATATAACATGAAAGAATCATGTCTACTAAGTAAAAAAGGAAGAACTAAAACGTAAGCAGATCATATCTAGAAAGTAGAAAAAATATGAATGGTAGAAAGAGCAAAGCAAAAATGTGGTCATTACGCTTTCAGCTCCTTCATGTGCTTGCTGCTGGCCCTCGCATTACCAAATCGCTAGGTATGTTCCTTTGTGGCCCTGACTTCGGGCTCGTAGTCTTCCACGGGAGGTGGGTGAACTACCCTCTGCTGCCTCACAGAACCAGGGGTGGCACTCCTAATGGTATCCTTAGATACCATATCTGCAGGCACATTGGAACTTGATGGCCCCTGACCTTGTGAGGACCTCCTCTGCAATGCTGCCTCCTCGATCCTGCAATAAGCTTCATCAAGTGACGGTGAAAT
Organism: Triticum aestivum; assembly: GCF_018294505.1. Taxonomy (NCBI): domain Eukaryota; kingdom Viridiplantae; phylum Streptophyta; class Magnoliopsida; order Poales; family Poaceae; genus Triticum; species Triticum aestivum. Next base: position 723,656,352 of record NC_057801.1, read on the forward strand.
CTCCTCAGGGGTGCATATCGTGGTTCTAAGTCTGACAGTAGAAAGGGGGGTAGGTATGGAAAGGCAAGATCTTAGCTACGGAGTAGTTGTATACGCGAGGGATTTACGAGTTCGGGCCCTTCTCGGAGGAAGTAACAGCCCTACGTCTCAGAGCCCGGAGGCGGTCGATTGGATTATATGCGTATGAGTTACAGGGGTGCGAACCCTTTACACTGAGGAGGGGTGTGGCTTATATAGAGTCTGCCAGACCCCTCCGGCCCTCAGTTATGCAGGGTTTAAAGCACATTAAGGCCTGGTGTTACTGGTAACGCCCTACATAAAGTGCTATCATGACCATAAAGACTACTTAATAACAGACCGTTTGTGTGCAGAGTGATTCTAGATCTCCTGGAGGTCGAGTGAGTGGCTTCATGGTCGAGTGTCTTCCAGTCCGTCGAGTGGAATCCTTCCAGGTCGACTGAAAGGTAGTTTCTTCTAGAGATGTCCTTGGGGAGGGTACCTTGGATAGGTCCATGACCCTACCCTAGGTACATGGCTTCATCATTAGCCCCCGAATGGATCAAGGTTTGAGTGAGGAAGGAGTTCAGAATTCTTCCGACCCATCTTTTGTGCTATGAGTTCGTCTTGTTCTGGATCAACGACCTTAGGTGACGGCACCAACTTCTTTTTCAGTCACCTTGATCCATTCTTTGTATTGGTCGAGTGATTTTTCTGTACTTGAAGATTTCTGAGCGACGGATTGGAGGAAATCTCCAGTCTGACAAGTTGTTCTGTCATTCGCGGATTTAGAGGGATCTGAATTTCGGGAAGCGCGCGAGGCGGAGGAGACCGCGGTACTCGGATGGGATAACGCAGGGATGCCTCGATCTTCGTGCCACCTTTTTCACCATGTATCACGCGCGCGACTGTTGCGGGATTTGACAGGATCGTCCGGGCCTACCAGTCAGTCACTCGGAAGCAACCCCATATAAGGCGCCGGACGGGGTTTTTTTGAACAGTGCGCCCTCATTCTCCTCTCCCTCTTCCTCAAACTCGCCCGCTGCGCTTGCCTCCATCCCGGCCTTACTGCTCCTTGCGTGTTTCACTGGCGACGATGGTGAAGGAGAAGACAGCGTCTTTGAAGCGGGCGAAGAAGGCGACGACGAAGGCGAAGGGGAGGGCGACCAGTCGGGGCAGATCTTCATCGCGGTTCGGTCTGCCACAAGGCTGGATCCAGGGAGACTGGATCCGCTCGATGATCCGTCAGAAGGACCTCGATGACCTGGCCAACGAAGGACTGATCCCTCACGGATCAGCAAAGCTCTCGGGGAAGGAGTGGCAGCCGCAGCCTCAGGAGGGTGAGTGCGTCCTCTTGGCCACCCACGTCGACCACGGGTTTTCTCTGCCGCCCAACCCTTTCTTTCGGGGATTTCTGAACTTCTTTGGGTCACAACTCCATCACTTCACACCCAACTCTATCGTCTATCTCGCCGCTTTCATGTCCTTGTGTGAGAACTTCTTGGGTTGTCGGCCGCATTGGGGCCTTTTCAAACACATTTTCACCTGTCGCTCTCAGACGGTGAAAAAGGCTAATCCGAGTGATGAGAAAACCCAAGTAATCCAGATGTGTGGGGGTCTTGGGGTTCAAATGAGGAGTAAAAGTGCTTTTCCAGCCATGATCCTTCTCGAGTTAGTCCGAGGGTGGCAGACGACCTGGTTCTACTGCCAAGACCAGCCGACGCCAGGGCAGTCGACTGGACTCCCTCCTTTCTCCATGGACCGAGTGAACAAGCCGTCCTCTCTGAAGGTGGTCCCGGAGGAGAAGGCTCAGGTTAAGGTGTTGGTAGAGCGTATAGTCCAACTCATCCATGATGGGGTGACTGGCATGGATCTTCTGGAGGTTTTCCTTCGATGGTGCATTCAGCCACTTCAATATCGAGGCCATCCGATGTGGATGTACTCTGGTACTGAAGACACCACTCGGGTCCACCCGGAGGAGGTCGACGATGCCACACTGGAGAGGTGGATGACTGCCATCACAGGGAACAAAGATAACCCCCGTGGAGCCAGGAGGATCCCGCCACTCGACCAGTCATATGAACCAGACAAGGTATCTCTGACTGTGATCATGTTTCCTTCATTCCATTTTGCTAACATTCAGTCGACTGACTTTTGTCTTGTTTGTTGTCCTCCAGGTCACTACCGAGATGTACTTGATGCCCAACGGGGAGCAAGAACAGACCGAGGAGGAGGAAGGGAGCGGAGGTGAAAGTCAGGAGGAGTGGGAATCCGATGGCGAGGAGGATGAAGAATATGTCGGCTCTGGTGAGGAAGAGGAGGAGGAAGTCGAGCCTCCCCGTACTGAAAGGCGATCCAAGCTCTCCTATGACCCTGCAGTCGAGCGTGGCAAAGCGACTGCGCCTGCTGGGCAGTCGACTAAACACCCTCGGACGACCTCTCCGGCGCCGACTGAGAAAGCGTCGACGCAACCCTGAGCAACGTCATCAAAGCCGACGAAGGCTCTGCCGAAGATGAGGATGGTGATTCCCACTATTTTCGGGTAAAAGTAGAACTTGTGTTTTCTTGTTTGGCATGACTAAAACCTTGGTCGACTCGTCAGCTAACCGACTGATTTCTGGGATCTGCAGTGCTTCTACCTCCGAGACCTCAGCCAGGAATGAGGACCATGAAATGGAAGATGCTGCTACCTCCAACCTTGGTATGATCTCTGTGGTTTCGCTTTAAGTCGATTGGATCTTCATTTTTAACTTTGAATCTTTCTTGTAGCCCCACCTCATGTCATTGATCTCCCCGATGATGACGATGAGGAGCCACTAAGGCAAAGGAGGAACAGGAAGACGTTTGTCGGCAAGACTACTCAGGTTGTATCAGCACCTGAGACGCTGGTTCCGGAGGGAGGCAACATCACTCGGGCTACTGTGTCCTTTGTGGTGCTGCTGTCGAGTGCCCGCCCTTCGTCGTCGAGTGCTGATCCGCCTTCCCTCTTCTCCACACACCATGTCCCAGAGGACCAAGCAGGTGCTACCAAGGAAGCTATACGCCAGGCAGGGGTCATGATGGAGCAGGTGAAGGCGATCCGAGACGCCAGCCAAGCAGCTTATGATGCAAGCTCAGCCCTTCAGAGCAATGTCCAGGTTAGTTGATCACCGCTTGTTCTGTTAGGATATGGTACCTGAAAACTTTTCTTTCTCAAGATCTTAGTATCTGTACACCCACTGGGTGTGTCGATTGAATATCTGGATTGGTGGGGGCACGCTGAGTGCACCCACTGGGTGTAGTCCCCGAGACTATGGTGGACTGCTGGCAGTTGACTATAGTCTTTGTACCTTGAACTTTTTCTCTTTACTTTCTCCACTCGGTCTGGTCGAATGGAATCATGGAACCGGTGGGGGCACGCTGAGTGCACCCACTGGGTGTAGTCCCCGAGACTGTGGTCGACTGCTGGCAGTCGACTATGGTCTGAAGAACCCTTTTTTTTAACTGTGGCTGACTGCTGGCAGTTAGCTATGATTTATGATCATAACCTTTTTGTCTCTTTCGGTCGACTGATTGATCCGAGCCGGTAGAACCAGTGGGGGCACGCTAAGTGCACCCACTGGGTGTAGTCCCCGAGACTACAGTTGAATATTTTGATTCGGCTGTAGTCTTAGAAATGCTATGATTTTTCTCTTAGTCACTCGGAAGTGACCTATCTTTGATGTCTATCGACTGATCTTTCGCAGAAATCTTGCGAGCTTGTGGCTCGTTATACTGAGTTGGAGAACAAGCATATCCAGCTTGAACTTGATCTGAAGCTTGTTCAGGAGAACTTCACGAAGGCGAAGGAGGAGGCAAAAGGTATGTTTGGTGAGAACCTTGATGACTGCCCTTATTTTTTGTCCATTCCTGAGTTTGATCTCACTGTCATTTTGCAGATAAACTGAAGGATGCTCTGAAGAAGAAGGACCTTGACCTCGCCGAGGCACAGAAAGCGGCCTCGGACAAGACGAAACTCGCAGAAGAAAAGTTGGCTTCAATCAGCAAACTTGAAGAGGAGAATACCAATCTGAAAGCTGCTCTCGACGCGGCTAACAAGGAGGTCAGTCGACTGAAGAATGACAAGATAGCCCCGAGTGACAAGGCTAGCGAACTGGTGGGAAAGAAGAACAACTTAGAGGCTTATCTGGGAGGGCTCACCAAGAAGTTATTCCTCATGCTCGAAGGTAACCCCTTATATCCGACTGACTTGTAATCATTGACTTATTGTAGGACTGCTAGCTTATCCTTGGGTTGTGTTTACAGAATTCTGCCAAAACTTTGAGGAAGAGACTAGTCGAGTGGAGACAAGCCTGGATCCCGTCAACTCTCCTGTGAAGGATGAAGCTGCCATGAACGTGCTCCGACTGGAGTCTCGTGTTGCTGCTGTGGTCGACTATCTTGCTAGACTGAAGGTTGGAACATCGCGCATCGACACAACACTCTGGCCGGGGGAAACACTTCAGTATGACCTTGAGTCTCTGATGACTCGACTGAATGAAGTTCCAAGTCGAGTGCAAGAATGGAAGAAGTCTTCTGCCAGGTGTGGTGCTGATGTTGCTCTGTCTCTGGTCCGTGTTCACTGCAAGGACGCGCAAGAGGACAAGCTGGCGTCCCTCATGGTGGCCAATACCAAGAAGCATGACTTCCAATCTTTCATGGAGACCTTCATTGCTGCTGCCACTCGGATTGCAGATGGAATTGACCTGGACGAGTTTGTCGCGCCTTCCAGTCCTCCACCGGAGGAGTAAAAAACTTCTATGCTTGATGCCTTAAATTTGCCTCGGAATGCCGAGTGGTTTCTGTAACCGATAAACCTTAACAGGCTCGATGTCTGAGCACTTCTGGATCTGTCGGATGCTATCTGAACTTGGTTTTGTCGTTGAATATGTTTGCATCTGCTTTCGAGTGAACATTTCTCTTCACTCGGTATATATTTTAGTGTTGGTGACGTACTCTTGCAGGTTGGAGTACAGGTTGCAGTCGACCTGCATCCTTGCAGGTCGGGACATAGCGCACATTGTATTTGTGGCGAAGCTCAGAAGGAGAAGGTATCAGTCGACCTGTGCTTCCTCGTCCTTGCGGAGCGCATATTGTATTTGTGGCGTAACTCGGAAGGTGAGGGTGGCAGTCGACCTGCACCTCGTCGTCCTTGTGAATCAAAATGGATTTCATACTTAGGTGAGTACTAGACTGCGGCTAAGCCCCCAAGTGGGTGATTTGTTCTCCACTCGGTAGGATCTTTCAAACTTAGGTGAGCTCTGGGCTGCAGCTAAGCCCCCGAGTGGGAGGTTTGCTCTCCACTCGGTAGGGTTTTCAGATACTTAGGCGAGCACTGGGCTACAACTAAGCCCCCGAGTGGGAGGTTTGCTCTCCACTCGGTAGGATTTTCAGATACTTAGGCGAGCGCTGGGCTGCAGCTAAGCCCCCGAGTGGGAGGTTTGCTCTCCACTCGGTAGGATTTTTAAATACTTAGGCGAGTACTGGACTGCGGCTAAGCCCCCGAGTGGGAGGTTTGCTCTCCACTCGGTAGGATTTTTAAATACTTAGGCGAGTACTGGACTGCATCTAAGCCCCTGAGTGGGAGGTTTGCTCTCCACTTGGTAGGATTTTTAAATACTTAGGCGAGTACTGGACTGCAGCTAAGCCCCCGAGTGGGAGGATTACTCTCCACTCGGTAGGATTTACGTATTTGTGGTGTAGCTCCGAAGGAGAAGGTGGCAGTCGGCCTGCACCTCGTCATCCTTGCAGAGTGCATATTGTATTTGATACTTAGGCGAGTACTTGGACTGCAGCTAAGCCTCCGAGTGAGAGGCTGGCTCACCACTCGATAGGATTTTCAACACTTAGGCGAGTACTTGGACTGCAGCTAATTAAGCCTCCGAGTGGGAGGCTGGCTCACCACTCGGTAGGATTTTAAACACTTAGGCGAGTACTTGGACTGCAGCTAAGCCTCAGAGTGGGAGGTTGGCTCACCACCCGGTAGGATTTTAAACACTTAGGCGAGTACTTGGACTGCAGCTAAGCCTCCGAGTGGGAGGCTGGCTCACCACTCGGTAGGATTTTAAACACTTAGGCGAAATGGATTCGCAGCTAAGCCCCAGAGTGGGAGGCTGGCTCGCCACTCGGCAAGGAATTTTTTTTTACAAACTTAGGCGAAACGGATTCGCAGCTAAGCCACCCACTAGGGGATTTCTCATGTAAACAAAAGTAACAACAATCACTGGGAAAATTATAATACTCTTGTCTTTGATAAATAAACTATAGAAGTACTTTTATTACAACTCATCCGAGTGAATACTTTAAGTGTAAAAGGGGCGGAGTAGGTCCGCATTCCAAGCTCGTGGCTCATCAACCTGGCGACCGACATTGTAAAGACGGTATGCTCCATTGTGGAGAACTTTGGTGACGATGAAAGGACCTTCCCAAGTAGGGGCAAGTTTGTGCGGCTTCTGTTGGTCCACTCGGAGGACCAAGTCTCCTTCTTGGAAGGCCCGACTCTTCACATTTTTGGTGTAGAATCGGCGCAAGTCTTGTTGATAGATGGTCGATCGGATCATGGCCATCTCTCTTTCTTCTTCCAGAAGGTCGACTGCGTCCTGCCGGGCTTGCTCTACTTCAACTTCAGTGTAGAGCTCGACTCGCGGTGCATTGTGAAGCAGATCACTCGTCAGAACCGCTTCAGCCCCATAGACCAGAAAGAATGGAGTTATCCCAGTTGACCGATTTGGAGTAGTCCTCAATCCCCAAAGAACTGATGGAAGTTCGTCGACCCATGCGCCTGCTGCGTGTTTGAGGTCACGCATCAAACGGGGTTTCAGTCCTTTGAGAATTAGGCCGTTGGCTCTTTCCGCTTGTCCATTCGACTGGGTGTGGGCGACTGAAGCTTAGTCGACTCATGTGCCTTGAGAAGCGCAGAAGGCTTTGAATTGGTCGGAATTGAAGTTCGGCCCATTATCGGTGATGATGCTATGCGAAACTCCATATCTGAATATCAATTCTCTGATGAAGCTGATGGCAGTGCCGGCATCAAGATTTTTAATAGGCTTGGCTTCGATCCACTTGGTGAACTTGTCGACTGCCACCAGTACATGAGTGAAGCCGCTCCTGCCATTTCTCAGTGGCCCAACCATATCTAACCCCCAAACAGCGAAGGGCCAGACAATTGGAATGGTCTTCAAGGCTGAGGCGGGCTTGTGCGACATATTGGAGTAGAACTGACATCCTTCACACTTGTCGACTATCTCTTTAGCCATTTCATTTGCTCTAGGTCAGTAAAAACCCGCTCGGTATGCTTTAGCCACAATAGTACAAGAGGACGCATGATGGCCACAGGTCCCCGAGTGGATGTCGTTGAGAATTATCCGACCCTCTTCCGGCGTTCTGCACTTCTGACTGGCTCCAGTCGCGCTTTCTCTGTACAATTGTCCCTTCATGACAGTAAAGGCCTTGGATCGATGGAGGATCTATCGAGCCTCTTCTTCATTCTCTGGGAGCTCTTTCCTTAGGATATATGCGATGTAAGGCACTGTCCAGTCGGGAATGATAACCAAAACTTCCATGATCAGGTCGACCACGGCTGGGACCTCGACTTCAGTCGGATCCGTGGCACTTTTTGGCTGCGGGGCTTCTTTGGTGAAAGGGTCCTCTTGAACCGACGGCGTGTGGATATGTTCCAAAAACACACCACTGGGAATAGCCTCTCTCTTGGGACCTATCTTTGCCAAATCATCAGCTGCTTGATTCTTTAGTCGGGGTATATGATGAAGCTCTAACCCCTCGAATTTCTTCTCCAGCTTTCTTACTGCATTGCAGTAACCAGTCATAGCTGGGCTTCTGACGTCCCACTCCTTCATCACTTGGTTAACCACCAAATCTGAGTCGCCGTAGACCATGAGGCGACGGACACCGAGTGAAATGGCCATACACAACCCATACAAAAGTGCTTCGTATTCTGCTTCGTTGTTGGAGGAATCAAAGTGAATCTGGAGTACATATCTGAGCTTGTCTCCTCGGGGGAAACCAACACTACCCCAGCACCAGAACCATTCAGCATCTTAGAGCCATCAAAGAACATGGTCCAGTGCTCCGAGTGAACTTGAGTCGGCAGTTGCTGTTCAGCCCACTCGGCGAGGAAATCTGCTATTGCTTGGGACTTGATAGCTTTCTTTGCCTCAAATCGGATATCCAGGGGAAGGAGTTCAATCGCCCATTTTGCCACTCGACCAGTTGCATCTCTGTTGTGCAGAATCTCTGACAACGGGGCGTCGCTGACGACTGTGATGGTATGGTCAGAGAAGTAGTGAGCAACTTTCTTCGTGGTCATATATATCCCATATACAAGCTTCTGATAATGAGGGTATCTTTGCTTTGACGGGGTCAGAACTTCAGAAATATAATATACTGGGCGCTGAACTTTAAAGGCTTTTCCTTCTTCTTCCCGCTCGACCGTAAGTACTGTACTGACAACTTGTCCTGTGGCTGCAATGTAAAGCAGCAAAGGCTCTTTGCTGATCGGGGCAGCAAGCACCGGCTGGGTGGAAAGCAGGGCTTTTAGCTCTGCAAACGCTGCATCAGCTTCAGGAGTCCACTCGAACTTGTCTGACTTCTTCATCAGTTGGTAAAGAGGCAATGCCATTTCACCGAGACGAGAGATTAATCGACTGAAAGCGGCCAAGCAACCAGTAAGCTTCTGAACATCGTGCACACGCACAGGTCTTTTCATTCGGAGTATAGTGCCCACTTTCTCTGGATTTGCGTCGATTCCTCGTTCGGAAACGAGAAAACCGAGTAATTTTCCGCCAGGAACTCCGGATGTGCACTTTGATGGATTAAGCTTGATATCATACCTCCTGAGGTTGGCAAATGTTTCAGCAAGGTCAGTCAGCAAGTCGGAACCTTTTCGTGACTTGAACACAATATCATCCATGTACGCTTCCACATTCCGACTGATTTGAGTGAGCAAACACTTCTGAATCATCCTCATGAACGTGGCTCCGGCATTTTTGAGGCCGAATGGCATGGTGACATAACAGAAGCACCCGAATGGGGTGATGAAAGCTGTTTTGATCTCATCGGGTCCATACAGACGGATCTGATGGTACCCGGAATAGGCGTCTAAGAAAGACAGTCGCTCACATCCCGCAGTCGAGTCGACTATTTGGTCGATGCGGGGGAGAGGAAAATGATCTTTCGGGCAGGCCCGATTGATATGTTTAAAGTCAATGCACATGCGAAGTGACTTGTCCTTCTTGGGGACCATGACAACATTGGCGAGCCACTCGGAGTGGTAAATCTCTCGGATAAACTCTGCTGCTAAGAGCCGAGCCACCTCTTCGCCAATGGCTTTCCTTTTCTGGACGGCGAACCGCTGCAGATGTTCCTTGACAGGTTTCGTCTTTGAGTCGACTCGCAGACGGTGCTCAGCCAGCCCCCTGGGCACACCTGGCATGTCAGAAGGTTTCCATGCAAAGATGTCCCAGTTCTCACGGAGGAACTGGATGAGCACTTCTTCCTATTTGGGGTGGAATGTTGTGGAGATATTAGTCGGAGCAGCGTTGGGGTCGGTCGGGTGGATGTGAACTGGCTTTGTCTCACCGGACGATTGAAACGCTGATTCTGTAGCAGACTTCTTAGCTCGCAACAAATCACTCGGGTCTGCATTTTTTTGGTGTTCCTGCCACTCTTCTGCTACCATCTGAGCATCGGCAATCTTTGAGCCTTTCTAAAAGCACTCTTCCGCCTTCCTGCGATTACTAGTAACAGTGATCACACCTTTGGGGCCAGGCATCTTCAATTTGAGGTACACGTAACATGGTCGAGCCATAAAACGTGCGTAAGCTGGCCTGCCCAAAATAGCGTGATAGGCACTCTGGAAATCCACAACCTCAAATGTCAACTTTTCCTTGCGGAAATGTTTGGAATCTCCGAAAACCACATCAAGAGCAATCTGGCCGAGTGACGCAGCCTTCTTGCCAGGAACGACTCCATAGAAACTCATGTTGCTGGTACTGAGTCTGGACATCGGAATGCCCATCCCTTTCAGCGTCTCTGCGTACAGTATATTCAAGCACTTTAGTCAGTCGAGTGCCTTCGATGACTGGGTCGACCACCAGAGCTTGCCTCCCAGGGGTGGCTATGTGTGTCGGGTGATCGGACTGGTCGAAGGTGATGGCAGTCTGAGACCATTTCAGATAATTGGGAGTCTCCGGAGCAACCATATTCACTTCTCGGTTGATAACTTTCAATCGACTTTTGCTCTCAACATCAGCAAAAATCACCAGAGTGGAATTCACCTGGGGATATTCCTCATCGCTATCCCCCTTATCCTCAATTTTGTCCGACTCATTTTCCTTATCTTTGGGCTGTTTCCCTTGGAATTGCGGTATCAAGAGCCGACACTGTCGAGTGGTATGCTTCGGGTAAATGAAGTTACCCTCCTCATCTTTCTTCGTGTGGATGTGGAATGGAAAATCCATCACGTCATTTCCCTCCTTGTCCTTCACCTTCTTAGGGTTCCAAGGTCCTTTGGGCTTCCCTTTGAACTTTCCTTGAGTCACAGCCAAGGCTTCTCCAGGAGCAGCTGGCTCGGCTTTCCGCTTCTGCTTCCGACTGGAGTTTCCTCCCCGGTTTCATGAGTGGTTGGCTTGTACTTGCCACTCCGGAGTCGATCCTCTTCTTCACCATTGGCATATTTGGTGGCAATTTCCATCATTCGACTCAATGTCATGTCTCAGGTCCGACCGAATTTCAAACTTAACTCCCTGTTCTTAACGCCTTCCTTGAAGGCACAGACTGCCTGGTGATCAGATACATTCTCCACCGTATGGTGCAACGTGATCCACCTCTGGATGTAATCCCTCAGAGTCTCATTCGAATTTTGCACACAAACTTGCAGTTTTGTCAACCCTGCTGGTCGCTTACAAGTTCCTTCAAATGTTCTGACAAACACTCGGGCAAGATCTTCCCAAGTGTAAATACTGCTAGGCGCCAACTGATTCAGCCATGCTCTGGTCGAGCCCTCCAACATAAGAGGCAGGTGTTTCATGGCTACCTCATCACTGTCGCCGCCAATCTGAACAGCCACTCGGTAGTCTTCAAGCCAAGTATCGGGCTTGCACTCGCCGGAGAACTTACTGACTCCAGTCGCCAACCTGAAATTGGGAGGAATCACCGCAGCCCTGATGGCTCTGCTAAAACACTCTGGTCCCGAGACGTGAACTCTGCTGCTGGTGGGCACATCTCTGGCATGGCCTTCTTGGTGAGCCATGTTCCGATCGACCAAGCCTTGAACGATGATGGATCTCGCATCAAAGCCTGGTTCCCTGGGGTCGACTGGGACCCTACGTCCAACACTGTGCTAGCGTCTGTCATCTTGCTGTCGAGGGGCATACGACCCACCCCTTGGGGGTGGAGTGGGCACTCGACACCGATCATCGCGATCGAATCGGTCATCATACTTATCACACCGACCTCCACGTCCCTCACGCCTCGGGGGCGATCTAGGGCTATGGGCCGACTAGACTGTATTTGCAGCAACGGATCTGCTGTGAATCCTGTTCCGCGACTGTGATATAGCGGAATTTTGATCTCCTGCTGCCCGGAGCAAATCTCTGATCTGCATCAAGCCTCTGCCAGCCTCTGACTGGGAAGGCTGAATTGACTCTGCTATACGAGCTGCAGTTGCTAAATTCTGAATCCGAGTTCGATATACCTGAGTCGGTGTGTGGAGAAAGCTAACGTCGACTGGATTCCGGGACCCGTTGCCGTGCACGCTCGTCGAGTGCTCGCTGGAGGTTCTCCAGTCGAGTGCGCTCAGCCAGGTTGGCCAAATGCGCGTCCTCTAAGGTGCGAGCCTCAGGGGTTTCTCCAACGATAGGAGTATACAACGCATCCATGTTCCGGCGGCGAAGATCTTCCCTTTGCACTGAAGTGAGTGGCTCGGGTTGATACTCTTCGTGGACGTGCGCTGGGTCGCCTCCACCGTCGCCTTCGTCGGTGCGGGAGAAGCTAGGAGGAGTGCGCGGTCCATTGACCATCAGGACCTCCACCGCTGGATCACTGCTGTCGCACTCGGATGCAGTCTCTGTGGAGCCAGTCGACAGGTCGAACATGCCGTAGAGAGATTCGTCAGGCTCGATTGCCGCGACTTGGGGGATGGCCGACTGGCGGGCCACCGCGTGCCTCACCCACCGCTGAAGCCTCGACCGACTGGAGCGTTTGCGCCGGTGGGAAGCAGGGAGGGAGGATGGCACAACGACCGACCGATACTGGGTGGACGGTTGCCGTAGGAGGACACCGCGGACACATGCGCGAAAGTGCGTCGCTCCGCAGACCGGGAGCGCGTTGATGTCGAGTGGAACCTCCTGAAGCCAAGCAGAGTCGTCGGCGATGAACGTGAGCACGCCGAGACGGATCTCGCGGCCCTCGACCAAAACTCCGCCTGAAACCATGGTGAAGGAGATCGGAAAAAAATACAACTTCTCCAATAAGTCGCTAAGACACCTGCCCCAAGGTGGGCGCCAACTGTTGTGGTTCTAAGTCTGACAGTAGAAAGGGGGTAGGTATGGAGAGGCAAGATCTTAGCTATGGAGTAGTTGTATACGCGAGGGATTTACGAGTTCAGGCCCTTCTCGGAGGAAGTAACAGCCCTACGTCTCGGAGCCCAGAGGCGGTCGACTGGATTATATGCGTATGAGTTACAGGGGTGTGAACCCTTTACACTGAGGAGGGGAGTGGCTTATATAGAGTCTGCCAGACCCCTCCGGCCCTTAGTTATGCAGGGTTTAAAGCACATTACGGCCTGGTGTTACTGGTAACGTCCTATATAAAGTGTTATCATGACAATAAAGACTACTTAATAATAGATTGTTTGTGTGCAGAGTGATTCTAGATCTCCTGGCGGTCGAGTGAGTGGCTTCGTGGTCGAGTGTCTCCGAGTCCGTCGAGTGGAATCCTTCCAGGTCGACTGAAAGGTAGTTTCTTCTAGAGATGTCCTTGGGGAGGGTACCTTGGATAGGTCCATGACCCTACCCTAGGTACATGGCTTCATCAGTGTCTGTAAGGATCAAAAAAGGGGGTTAGGGTACCTGGAAAACAAAACAAATGGAAGGGGAAAAGATAGGGTGCATGATGTGAAATGTAGGTACAAAAAGTAGGGAGTTGCCATGTTGGGGAAAATCCAGTTGCCATGTGTAGTGCACTGTAGTTGCCATGTGACACCAACTATAGTTGCCATTTTGTGTCAACTCCAGTTGCCATGTGCTTGCCGAATGAAAAATGCAACATGGAAACAAAAATACAGGTGACATGGTGCAGCAAATCCAGTTGCCATGTGTATTGCACTGTAGTTGCCATGTGACAACAACTACAGTTGCCATGTTGAATCAACTTCAGTTGCCATGTGATTGCCGAATGTAAAATGCACCATGGCAACAAAATTGCAGGTGACATGGTGCCGCAAATCCAGTTGCCATGTCATCACATAACAGTTGCCATCACAAGTGAGAACCCCAAAAAGAATGCTTGGTACAAAAGTCAGACTACACAGATGTATACAAGAAAATGATAAGCACATAATAAATGTACCTTGGACAATCGGCTCTGCGAACTTGACAGCCTTCCTGCCCTCGACCATTGGCTGCGCCATCATTGTGTGCATGCCTCCCGGGAAAGCAAAGGCAACTGGCATAGGATCTGGCACCACTGGTTGATCTTGACTGATGCCAAGGCTGAAGCTCGGTGGGGTGAAGGCCATTGGGTGCCTCTCATGCCTACTGGCCGGACCGCGAACAACTTGCGGGGCAGAATCCAAGGGTGAAAGATCAACAAACATATCTGAATTGGCTGCTACAAAATGATCGGGCTTATTTGTAGGGCGGGGCATGTTGTCAGCGGTATCAGCCGCAGCTTTCTTGGCAATCTTCTTGTTTGGGCTGTAGGGGACACCAACATTGACTGGGAGCCTGGAAGTGCACAGATTTAAGCTGGGGATTTCCACTGTGGGTAAAGGCACAGTCTGCTCCGGATGTTCACCTGCATCACTCGTGCCCGGCTTGACACCTGCATCGGTTGTGCTCCGGTCTTCCGGTTTCTCCATCACATTGCTTTTGGCAGGTGGCGGGAATAGTGTGGATGCAGGAACATAACCAGACTCATCTCTACTGCTCCTAGCTACAGCTGGTGCGTTGGGTATGTCTGTTAATTGCTTGCGGGGGCTACGACGCCTAGGTGGAAGACCAGCACGCGAAACAGTCGCCTTAGCAATATCTGCACCGACAGGAGCTGGAGCTGTTGTGCCAAGACTCTCACCTGTAGATGGCATATCATTATGAACTGCTGCCTCAGCCACTTGTGTCGTGGACATAGGAGTTCCACCACGCACACGCTTGGAATCAGTGTCAGATGAGCGGGAATATTCCTTGCTTAGGTTGGTCTCGGGAGCGTCCACTTCAATGCTTGCTGATGGGGTGGCATGGCTCACAGTAGCATCCTTCATTGCCAGAAGAGTTGGCAATATTTCAGCTGTCCTGGCAGATACCGACTCGTCACTCCCCGATGTATGGATGCCTGTTGTTCTAACCTTCACATCTGCAACCGGCGGAGATGGTCGGCCACTTGCGTCATAGTTAGTGGGAACAGTTGACGGTTCAGCAGCAGTTTTGTCGACTGGCGCCTCATGAACATCTGAGTTGCCCCCTGTTGACAACTTTGAATGAAGGCATTCGAGTGGGTCCCTAATGATATGCTTGGCCCCGCGTGTGGTAGTCTTCTTCACCCTGTAAAAAAATAGCGCACATGAAAAAGGTATTAAAAAAGAACAAACAATATTTGCCATGGTAGAAATCTAAAAAAATGAAAAAATAGGTGGAAAAGATGGTAGTTGCCATGTAAGGGGAATATGAGTTGCCATGTGGCCTAGTTAGCAGTTGCCATGCAAATCCAGCCAGAGTTGCCATGATATCCAACTTGAAGAATGATAAAAATGTCTGATGTACCAGGAATGCAATTTCAAAACTAGGTATGGGATGAGCACACAAGCCAATGGAAAGATGGCACTTGCCATGTAGGTAGAATAAGAGTTGCCATTTGGCCTAGATAGCAGTTGCCATGTAAAAGCAAGTAGGAGTTTGCCATGTAGTTTAAAAGGAAGAAAATCATTTGAAAAACAACAGTTGCCATGTGGGGATGATGACAGAAGCCCATGTGACAAGTTGAACGGATGCATTGAAAAATCAAAAATATAGAACCCTCCCCCTCTTTGATGGCAACGCGCCATCGCCTCTCGCCGCCATATGTTCTTTGACTTTCTCCGGTGGGGGGACATCTGGTGCATCCTTGCCCTTCTTACCACCTGCACAAACTTCAACATGTTCATCATCATCGGTGTTCTGTTGCATGTTCTCCATGTCATTGTCATCATCCTTGTCGAGACCAGCGTCTCCATCTAGGTCATCTTGTGTGTCAGCAAGCTCTTGGGAACTGTTGTAGTCATACCGGCCACGGCAACCAGTTGGCCGATGTGTCCGTTCTGGGACAAATGTAGTGAACTACCTCGCAACCGCATCACTTTCAAAGCCATTAAGGGACGTCCACCCCTCAACCAACTTCCCGAGCAAACCGGTCATTCCGGATGCAAACTGCCCAATTAGATGCTCAACAGGTGCCCTCGCCTATGCACAAAACAAGAAGCAGCAATAACCAACCATATTACAGTCACTTGCACGAGATCAAAAAATAATCCAAGGCAACCATAGATATATAACTTTGATTACCTCAGTAGGGCAAGACGGAGCTGAGTGCACGTCCATCCGCTTTCCAAAGTTTTGAGGCCCCTGAGGGAGTCCCGGATTAGGGGGTGTCCGGATAGCCGAACTATCATCATTGGCTGGACTCCTGGACTGTGAAGATAGAAGATTGAAGACTTCGTCCCATGTCCGGATGGGACTTTCCTTGCGTGGAAGGCAAGCTTGGAGATACGGATATGTAGATCTCCTACCATTGTAACCGACTCTGTGTAACCCTAACCCTCTCCGATGTATATATAAACCGGAGGATTTTAGTCCGTAGGAAGAACAACAATCATACCATAGGCTAGCTTCTAGTGTTTAGCCTCTTTGATCTCGTGGTAGATCTACTCTTGTACTACCCATATCATCAATATTAATCAAGCAGGAGTAGGGTTTTACCTCCATCAAGAGGGCCCGAACCTGGGTAAAAACATCGTGTCCCTTGTCTCCTGTTACCATCCGCCTGGACGCACAGTTCGGGACCCCCTACCCGAGATCTGCCGGTTTTGACACCGACATTGGTGCTTTCATTGAGAGTTCCTCTGTGTCGTCGCCATCAGGAAGGATGCCTCGTCCCGTCTTTAAAGACGGCACCGTTGCTAAAGGAGCTTTGGCCATCGGCTAAACTCTCCGGCTAGGCGGTTTTCTTATGACCGCCTGTTCGGTCGATGCGTCGACCATGACTTCTCAGGTCATCAAAAGCAATCTTCACGTCAACTCGGAACTCGCCGAGCAGTTAGATCCGATGGAGCTCTCTTCCTTAAACGAGCTCTTGGATCGCATCGCCGCCCTGGGAGTCGCTACAGACTACGACCAGATTGGGCCTAAAACTGATTTGAGAGAGATTAACTCTCCCCAGGCTACCCACCACGTTGCTGTGGTAGAGGAACAATATGGCAACCCTTCTTCTATCCTAAGGACTAGCTATGTCTGGATTCCTGACCCCTCCATGCCGGATTCCCGCGGAGGGGAGAACACCACTCAAGCCCTGAACTTAAAGTCAGGCAGCGGGCTAGATTCATCGAACAATGTCCAAGAACCCAAGCTTCCAACTTCGGAAACTTCATGGCCCCTGAGTCTTAGATCGAACGTAGTTCAGAATTTAACTCCACCCGCCCACCCAAACATAAGAGATCTATCCCAAATCCGGCAAGAGCCCGCTGAAATAGTACATCATTACTGGGCCAGATTCCTAATGGTCATGAACAGGATAAAGGACTGTCGTGAAGAGGACGCAATTTCATTCTTCTGCATTAATTGCACGGACGAAGGAATTCTCAACGCCGTAAGTCGTCGCGAAATTACATGCTTTGCTGACTTGGCGTCCATAGTACGAAAGTACTATGCGATGGAGAGCGCCTGGAAAACCGAAATCAAATTTTGGGATAATCCGGCCTTGAACACAACCCTAGTCCAAAGTAAAAGGGTGCATCATTACCAGGCACCTGGGTTAAATACCAAAGAGCAAAAACCCTCTAAAGGGCATGGAACCGTACAAGAGGGATGGCTCAATGGACCCTGCAAAATTCATAGTACAGAGGGCGCCACTCCAACTCATAGCCTTAGAGCATGTTGGATACTACGGCAGGTGGCCATATGTGGCGAAGAGCTTCTAGCTACAGAGCACCAGCCCAGCAATACCAGTACGGTATTAACAGTCTTCGAAACTTTTGCATCAAAGAATATGCGGAAACGAACACTCCCAGCCTTGCCGAACTCCACCAGGTAGCAACAATAAATCCATGGAGTGACACGGCTATTACCTTTAACGCCAGTGAACAAACCTAAATTCCGAACAGCCCGAGCACCAGCCGCATTGGTCCTCAGTCCAATAGTGGACGGCTTTCGCCTTACCAAGGTACTCATGGATGGTAGCAGCGGATTAAACCTCATTTACGACAAAACCCTTCGAAAATGGAAATAGACTAGAGCCGCATTGAGCGAAGCAGCATAACCTTTAGAGGAATAATCCCTAGTCGGGAAGCATGCTGTACAGGAAAAATTACACTGGATGTGGTGTTCGGCACGCGGATAATTACAGGTCCGAGGAGGTCACATTCCAAGTGGCCCCGTTCAGCAGCGGATACCACGCTCTATTAGGGCGAGAGGCATTCATAATTTTTTAAGCTATACCCCATTACGGGTACATGAAGCTCAAAATGCCCGGACCCAACGGAATCATCACTCTTGCTAGTGACCCGAACATAGCCGTGCCGAAAATAAAACAGCCGCACTTGCCCTTGAGGCACTATCCGAAGCCCTAGCGGCCGAGGAACTCACTTCGCTGCGCTCCACGGTGAACATGGATGATGTGATACTCGATAAGAGATCCAAGTCCACCTCTTTTAAACCGGCGGACGAAATAGTCAAATTCCAAGTCCATCCAACGGACCCTACAAAAACGGCCTCCATCGGGGCACAATTAAACCCTGATGTAGACGCCGCACTACGAGAATTCCTACGCAAAAATTGGGACATCTTTGTGAAGGAAATATGCCCTAGAGGCAATAATAAAGTTATTATTTATTTCCTTATATCATGATAAATGTTTATTATTCATGCTAGAATTGTATTAACTGGAAACATAATACATGTGTGAATACATAGACAAACAGAGTGTCACTAGTATGCCTCTACTTGACTAGCTCGTTAATCGAAGATGGTTATGTTTCCTAACCATAGACATGAGTTGTCATTTGATTAACGGGATCACGTCATTAGGAGAATGATGTGATTGACATGACCCATTCCGTTAGCCTAGCACTTGATCGTTTAGTATGTTGCTATTGCTTTCTTCATGACTTATACATGTTCCTGTAACTATGAGATTATGCAACTCCCGTTTACTAGAGGAACACTTTGGGTGCTACCAAACGTCACAACGTAACTGGGTGATTATAAAGGAGTACTACAGGTGTCTCCAAAGGTACATGTTGGGTTGGCGTATTTCAAGATTAGGTTTTGTCACTCCGATTGTCGGAGAGGTATCTCTGGGCCCTCTCGGTAATGTACATCACTTAAGCCTTGCAAGCATTGCAACTAATGAGTTAGTTGCGAGATGATGTATTACGGAACGAGTAAAGAGACTTGCCGGTAACGATATTGAACTAGGTATTGGATACCGACGATCGAATCTCGGGCAAGTAACATACCGATGACAAAGGGAACAACGTATGTTGTTATGCGGTCTGACCGATAAAGATCTTCGTAGAATATGTAGGAACCAATATGGGCATCCAGGTCCCGCTATAGGTTATTGACCGGAGACGTGTCTCGGTCATGTCTACATTATTCTCGAACCGTAGGGTCCGCACGCTTAAGGTTTCGATGACAGTTATATTATGAGTTTATGAGTTTTGATGTACCGAAGGAGTTCGGAGTCCCGGATGAGATCGGAGACATGACGAGGAGTCTCGAAATGGTCGAGACGTAAAGATCGATATATTGGACGACTATATTCGGAGTTCGGAAAGGTTCCGAGTGATTCGGGTATTTATCGGAGTACCGGAGAGTTACGGGAATTCGCCGGGGAGAAGTATTGGACCTTATTGGGCCATACGGGAAAGAGAGAGGGACTGCCTAGGGCAGGTCGCGCGCCCCCCATGGCCTAGTCCGAATTGGACTAGGGGGAGGGGCCGCACCCCCTCCTTCCTTCCCTTCTCTCTTCCCCTTCCTTGTCTCCTACTCCTACTACATGGAAGGACTCCTAGTTGGACTAGGAAAGGGGGAATCCTACTCCCGGTGGGAGTAGGACTCCCCTAGGGCGCGCCATAGAGAGGTTCGGCCCTCCCCTCCTCCACCCCTTTATATACGGGGGCAGGGGGCACCCCATAGACACACAAGTTGATCTTCGTGATCGTTCCTTAGCCGTGTGCGGTGCCCCCCTCCACGATATTACACCTCGGTCATATTATAGCGGTGCTTAGGCGAAGCCCTGCGACGGTTGAACATCAAGATCGTCACCACGCCGTCGTGCTGACGAAACTCCTCCCCGAAGCTTTGCTGGATCGGAGCCCGGGGTGCGTCATCGAGTTGTACGTGTGTCAAGAACTCGGAGGTGCCGGAGTAACGGTGCTTGGATCAGTTGGACCGGGAAGACGTACGACTACTTCCTCTAAGTTGCGTCAACGCTTCCGCTTCGGTCTTCGAGGGTACGTAGACAACACTCTCCCCTCTCATTGCTATATCATCACCATGATCTTGCGTGTGCGTAGGAATTTTTTTGAAATTACTACGTTCCCCAACAGTGGCATCCGAGCCTAGGTTTTATGGTTTGATGTTATATGCACGAGTAGAACACAAATGAGTTGTGGGCGATATAAGTCATACTGCTTACCAGCATGTCATACTTTGGTTCGGCGGTATTGTTGGATGAAGCGGCCCGGACCGACATTACGCGTACGCTTCCGCGAGACTGGTTTTACTGCCATGCTTTGCACACAGGCGACTAGCGGGTGTCAGTTTCTCCAACTTTAGTTGAACCGAGTGTGGCTACGCCCGGTCCTTGCGAAGGTTAAAACAGCATCAACTTGACAAACTATCGTTGTGGTTTTGATGCGTAGGTGAGATTGGTTCTTGCTTAAGCCCGTAGCAGCCACGTAAAACTTACAACAACAATGTAGAGGACGTCTAAGTTGTTTTTGCAGGGCATGTTGTGATGTGATATGGTCAAGACGTGATGAGATATAAGTTGTTGTATGAGATGATCATGTTTTGTTGAAGTTATCGGCAACTGGCAGAAGCTCTATGGTTGTCTCTTTGTTGCATAAGATGCAAGTGCCAAATAATTGCTTTACTTTATCGTATGCGATAGCAATAGTTGCAAGAGCAATAGTTGGCGAGACGACCATGTGACGACACATTGATATAGATCAAGATGATGAAGATCATGGTGTCGTGCCGGTGACGATAGAGATCATGACAGTACTTTGGAGATGGAGATCAAAGGCGCAAGATGATCATGGCCATATCATGTCACATATTTTGATTGCATATGATGTTTATCTATTATACATCTTATTCTTGCTTTGATTGACGGTAGCATTTTAAGATGATCTCTCACTAATTATCAAGAAGTGTTCTCCCTGAGTATGCACCCTTGCCAAAGTTCGTTGTGTCCAGACACCACGTGATGATCGGGTGTGATAAGCTCTACGTCCATCTACAACGGGTGCAAGCCAGTTTTTGCACACGCGGAATACTCAGGTTAAACTTGACGAGCCTAGCATATGCAGATATGGCCTCGGAGCACGGAGACCGAAAGGTCGAGCGTGAATCATATAGTAGATATGATCAACATAGTGATGTTCACCATTGAAAACTACTCCATCTCACGTGATGATCGGTTATGGTTTAGTTGATTTGGATCACATGATCACCTAGATGACTAGAGAGATGTCTGTCTAAGTGGGAGTTCTTAAGTAATATGATTAATTGAACTTAAATTTATCATGAACTTAGTCCTGGTAGTATTTTGCAAATTATGTTGTAGATCAATAGCTTGCGTTGTTGCTTTCATATGTTTATTTTGATATGTTCCTAGAGAAAATTGTGTTGAAAGATGTTAGTAGCAATGATGCGGATTGGATCCGTGATCTGAGGTTTATCCTCATTGCTGCACAGAAGAATTATGTCCTTGATGCACCGCTAGGTGACAAACCTATTGCAGGAGCGGATGCAGACGTTATGAACGTTTGGCTAGCTCAAAATGATGACTACTTGATAGTTTAGTGCACCATGCTTAAACGGCTTAGAATCGGGACTTCAAAGACGTTTTGAATGTCATGGACCATATGAGATGTTCCAGGAGTTGAAGTTAATATTTCAAGCAAATACCTGAGTTGAGAGATATGAAGTCTCCAACAAGTTCTATAGCTAAAAGTTGGAGGAGAATCGCTCAACTAGTGAGCATGTGCTCAGATTGTCTGGGTACTACAATCGCTTGAATCAAGTGGGAGTTAATCTTACAGATAAGATAGTGATTGACAGAATTCTCTAGTCACCACCACCAAGTTAGTAGAACTTTGTGATGAACTATAATGCAAAGGATGACGAAAACGATTCCCGAGCTCTTCGTGATGCTGAAATCAACGAAGGTAGAAATCAAGAAAGAGCATCAAGTGTTGATGATTGACAAGACCACTAGTTTCAAGAAAAGGGCAAAGGGAAAGAAAGGGAACTTCAAGCAGAATGGCAAGCAAGTTGTCACTCCCGTGAAGAAGACCAAAGCTGGACCAAAGCCTGAAACTGAGTGCTTACACTGCAAAGGAAATAGTCACTGGAAGCGGAAATGCCCTGAATATTTGGTGGATAAGAAGGATGGCAAAGTGAACAAGGGTATATCTGATATACAGGTTATTGATGTGTGCCTTACTAGTGTTTATAGTAGCCCCTGAGTATTTGATACTTGTTCGGTTACTAAGATTAGTAACTTGAAACAGGAGTTACAGAATAAACAAAGACTAGTTGAGGGGAAGTGACGATGAGTGTTGGAAATAGTTCCAAGATTGATATGATCATCATCACACACTCCCTATACTTTCGGGATTAGTGTTAAACCTAAATAAATGTTATTTAGCATTTGCGTTGAGCATGAATATGATTTGATCATGTTTATTGCGATACAGTTATTCATTTGAAGTTAAAGAATAATTGTTATTATGTTTACATGAATAAGACCTTCAATGGTTATACACCCAATGAAAATAGTTTGTTGGATCTCGATCGTAGTGATACACATATTCATAATATTGATGCCAAAAGATGCAAAGTTAATAATGATAGTGCAACCTATTTGTGGCACTGCCGTTTGGGTCATATCGGTGTAAAGCGCATGAAGAAACTCCATAAAGATGGATTTTCGGAATCACTTGGTTATGAATCATTTGATGCTTGCGAACCGTGCCTTTTGGGCAAGATGACTAAAACTCCGTTCTTCGGAACAATGGAACGAGCAACGAACTTGTTGGAAATAATACATACTGATGTATGCAGACCAATGAGTATTAAGGCTCGTGGCGAGTATCGTTATTTTCTGACCTTCACAGATGATTTAAGCAGATATGGGTATATCTACTTGATGAAACATAAGTCTGATATTGTTGAAAGGTTCAAAGAATTTCAGAGTGAAGTGGAAAATCATCGTAACAAGAAAATAAAGTTTCTGCGATCTGATCGTGGAGATGAATATTTGAGTTACGAGTTTGGTCTTCAATTAAAACAATGTGGAATAGTTTCACAGCTCACGCCACCTGGAACACCACAACGTTATGGTGTGTCCGAACGTCGTAACCGCACTTTATTGGATATGGTGCGATCTATGATGTCTCTTACTGATTTACCACTATTATTTTGGGGTTATGCATTAGAGACAGCTGCATTCACGTTAAAAGGGCACCATCTAAATCCATTGAGACGACACCGTATGAACTATGGTTTAGCAGTAAACCTAAGCTGTCGTTTCTTAAAGTTTGGAGTTGCAATGCTTATATGAAAAAGGTTTTCAACCTGATAAGCTCGAACCCAAATCGGAGAAGTGCGTCTTCATAGAATACCCAAAGGAAACTATTGGGTACTCCTTCTATCACAGATCCAAAGGCAAAACATTTGTTGCTAATAATGTATCCTTTCTAGAGAAGGAGTTTCTCTCGAAAGAAGTGAGTGGGAGGAAAGTAGAACTTGATGAGGTAACTATATCTACTCCCTTGTTGGAAAGTAGTTTATCATAGAAATCAGTTCCAGTGATTCCTACACCAATTAGTGAGGAAGTTAATGATGATGATCATGAAACTTCAGATCAAGTTACTACCAAACCTCGTAGGTCTTCCACAGTAAGATCCGCACCAATGTGGTGCAGTAATCATGTTCTAGAAGTCATGTTACTAGACCATGATGAACCTGCGAACTATGAGGAAGCGATGATGAGCCCAGATTCCACAAAATGGCTTGAGGCCATAAAATCTGAGATATGATCCATGTATGAGAACAAAGTATGGACTTTGATTGACTTGCTCGATGATCAGCAAGCCATGTTAAATAAATGGATCTTCAAGAGGAAGACGGACACTGATAGTAGTGTTACTATCTACTAAGCTCGACTTGTTGCAAAAGGTTTTCAACAAGTTCAAGATGTTGAATACGATGAGATTTTCTCACTCGTATCGATGCTTAAGTCTGTCTGAATCATGTTAGCAATTGCCACATTTTATGAAATCTGGCAAATGGATGTCAAAACTGCATTCCTTAATGGTTTTCTTAAAAGAGAGTTGTATTGGATAGCTCTAGTATGCCTCTACTTGACTAGCTCGTTAATCGAAGATGGTTATGTTTCCTAACCATAGACATGAGTTGTCATTTGATTAATGGGACCACATCATTAGGAGAATGATGTGATTGACATGACCCATTCTGTTAGCCTAGCACTTGATCATTTAGTATGTTGCTATTGCTTTCTTCATGACTTATACATGTTCCTGTAACTATGAGATTATGCAACTCCCGTTTACCGGAGGAACACTTTGGTGCTACCAAACGTCACAACGTAACTGGGTGATTATAAAGGAGTACTACAGGTGTCTCCAAAGGTACATGTTGGGTTGGCGTATTTCGAGATTAGGTTTTGTCACTCTGATTGTCGGAGAGGTATCTCTGGGCCCTCTCGGTAATGTACATCACTTAAGCCTTGCAAGGCAACTAATGAGTTAGTTGCAAGATGATGCATTACGGAACGAGTAAAGAGACTTGTCGGTAACGAGATTGAACTAGGTATTGGATACCGACGATCGAATCTCGGGCAAGTAACATACCGGTGACAAAGGGAACAACGTATGTTGTTATGCGGTCTGACCGATAAAAATCTTCATAGAATATGTAGGAACCAATATGGGCATCTAGGTCCCGCTATTGGTTATTGACCGGAGACGTGTCTCGGTCATGTCTACATTGTTCTCGAACCGTAGGGTCCGCATGCTTAAGGTTTCGATGACAGTTATATTATGAGTTTATGAGTTTTGATGTACCGAAGGAGTTCGGAGTCCCGGATGAGATCGGGGACATGACGAGGAGTCTCGAAATGGTCGAGACGTAAAGATCGATATATTGGACGAATATATTCGGAGTTTGAAAAGGTTCCGAGTGATTCGGGTATTTATCGGAGTACCGGAGAGTTACGGGAATTCGCCGGGGAGAAGTATTGGGCCTTATTGGGCCATACGGGAAAGAGAGAGGGGCTGCCTAGGGCAGGCCGCGCGCCCCCCATGGCCTAGTCCGAATTGGACTAGGGGGAGGGGCCGCACCCCCTCCTTCCTTCCCTTCTCTCTTCCCCTTCCTTGTCTCCTACTCCTACTACATGGAAGGACTCCTAGTTGGACTAGGAAAGGGGGAATCCTACTCCCGGTGGGAGTAGGACTCCCCTAGGGCGCGCCATAGAGAGGGCCGGCCCTCCCCTCCTCCACTCCTTTATATACAGGGGCAGGGGGCACCCCATAGACACACAAGTTGATCTTCGTGATCGTTCCTTAGCCGTGTGCGGTGCCCCCCTCCACGATATTACACCTCGGTCATATTGTAGCGGTGCTTAGGCGAAGCCCTGCGACGGTTGAACATCAAGATCGTCACCACACCGTCGTGCTGACGAAACTCCTCCCCGAAGCTTTGCTGGATCGGAGCCCGGGGTGCGTCATCGAGTTGTACGTGTGTCAAGAACTCGGAGGTGCCGGAGTAACGGTGCTTGGATCGGTTGGACCGGGAAGACGTACGACTACTTCCTCTATGTTGCGTCAACGCTTCCGCTTCGGTCTACGAGGGTACGTAGACAACACTCTCCCCTCTCGTTGCTATATCATCACCATGATCTTGCGTGTGCGTAGGAAATTTTTTGAAATTACTATGTTCCCCAACACTTTGCCTGGCACCCTTCAGACATGCCAGGAATCCCACGCCGACTGGCCGAGCACAGCCTAAATATCCTAAAAGGATTCAAGCCAGTCAAACAAGCTCTTCGGCGTTTCTCCGAACCTAAGAGACAGGCCATGGGAGAGGAGCTAGCCAAACTATTGGAGGCCGGATTCATTAGAGATAAAAAACATCCGGACTGGCTAACAAACCTGGTAATGGTACCAAAGAAGGACAAATCCTGGCGCCTGTGTGTCGATTTCAAGGACCTTAACAAGGCTTGCCCAAAGGATCCCTTCCCCCTTCCCCGCATCGATCAAATTATTGATGCTACCACAGGACACGATTCATTGTGCTTCCTCGATGCATACTCCGGCTACCACCAAATTAAGATGGCAGAGCCAGACCAAGCCGCAACGGCATTCATCACTCCATACGGCCCATTCTGCTTCAACACAATGCCCTTCGGGCTCAAAAACGCCGGCGCAACATATCAGCACATGATTCAGACATGTCTGGCAAACCAGATCGGCAAAACAGTGGAGGCGTACGTAGATGATGTGGTCGTCAAATCCAAGCATGTCAAAACTCTAGTAGACGACTTGAGGCTCACATTCGACAATCTCCGAGCATATGACATTAAGCTCAACCCGGAAAAATGCGTTTTCGGCGTACCAGCCGGAAAGCTATTGGGCTTCATTGTATCCGGTAGAGGAATTGAAGCAAACCCAGCCAAGATCCGAGCTCTGTCACAATTGGATATCCCAAAAGACCTCAAAAAAATACAAAAATTGACTGGATGCGTGGCGGCTCTAAGCCGCTTTATCTCCCGCTTAGGAGAAAAGGTATTACCCCTTTATCGCCTCCTGCGGCGCACCGAACACTTCGAGTGGACGGATGCCGCCACGGCCGGACTCGAAGAAATCAAAGACATATTGGCAACAAATCCGGTCCTAGCCGCGCCCAACATGGGCGAACCAATGCTATTATACATCGCGGCAACCCATCAAGTTGTAAGCGCGGTGCTCGTTGTCGAACGAGAAACGGACGGACACAAATTCCCTCTCCAAAAACCAGTTTACTACATGTCCACTGTCCTAACTCCATGCAAGTCACGGTACCCGCATTATCAAAAGATAGCATACGTGGTGTTCATGGCATCCCGGAAGCTGCGACACTACTTCCAAGAGTGTTCGATAACAGTAGCCTCCGAAGTACCTCTTAATGACATTATAAACAACCGCAACGCAACGGGCCGGATTGCCAAATGGGCCATCGAGCTCCTCCCGTTCGACATAACCTACAAGCCATGGCGAGCTATTAAGTCGCAAGTTTTGGCCGACTTCGTCGCCGAATGGACTGAAGCCAAACTCCCTAAAGAGTACGGCGCATATTCCAACTGGATCATGCACTTCGACGGCTCCAACGTTGGCTGGCCTGGGGGCTGGCGTCGTTCTGACGTCCCCAACTGGAGATACAGTCCAATACGTACTTCAGATAATGTACACGGACTCCAACAACGCAGCTGAATACGAGGCCCTTCTACATGGTCTCCGGATCGCAGTCTCCATGGGCATTCAGCGCCTAGAGGTCCGCGGGGATTCAAACCTCGCGATATCCCAAATAAATGGAGACTTTGATGCCAAGGATCCGAAAATGGCAGCTTATCGCAATGCCGTCCTAAAAATGTTAGCTCGGTTTGAGGGGCTCGAATTTCACCATATAGCCCGGGAGAACAACCAGGCAGCAGACATGTTGGCACGCATTGGCGCAAAGCGCGATGCCGTCCCTCCCAACATCTTCCTAGAGAGGCTTTTCAAGCCATCCGTATTGTGGGAGGGAGAGTCCGGAAATAACATCCCGGACCCAACCACACTACCCCACACCGAACATTCTGACATAGTTGGTGGTTCTGCCAACGAAATAACACCGTCAGCCCACACAATAATGGTAGTCATTGCCTCGTGGATAGAACCACTCCTAGCCTACCTAAATAGGCAGGAACTTCCCGAGGACCAAAACGAGGCCCGCTGCATAGTGCGGCGATCTAAAGCCTATAAGGTCCATGAGGGAGAGCTTTATAAGAAAAGCACAACCGGAGTCCTTCAAAGGTTTATCTCCGAAGAGGAAGGGCGGAATCTTCAGGCTGAAATTCATGCCGGACTCGGTGGCCACCACGCTGCAGCCCGGGCCCTTGTAGGCAAGGCCTTCCATACAGGATTTTATTAGCCGACGGCCCGGGCAGATGCTCAGGACTTGGTCCAAACGATGCGTCGGATGCCAGCTCTTTGCTAATCAAAGCCACATGCCACCTACCGCCCTCAAAACTATACCCATCACCTGGCCGTTCGCGGTCTGGGGGCTTGATATGGTTGGACCCCTTAAAGGAGGAACCCACAAGCAAAAATACCTATTGGTCATGGTGGATAAATTCACCAAATGGATAGAGGCAAAGCCTGTTAAGACGGCCGAATCCGGACCGGTGATAGACTTCATATCAGGGGTAGTACACCGTTACGGCGTCCCCCATAGCATCATCACTGATAATGGCACGAACTTCACGGCCGACGAGGTCAAACTCTGGTGCAAAAACATGGGCATCAAGCTCGACTATGCTTCAGTCTATCACCCTCAAACTAACGGTCAAGTCGAGCGAGCAAATGGTCTAATCATGAGCGGCATTAAACCCAGACTAGTGCGGTCCCTCAAGGAATCTAATACGCACTGGGTAGAGGAGCTCGACTCCGTACTCTGGGGGCTGCGGACCACGCCGAATCGCACTACCGGATTCACACCATTTTTTATGGTGTACGGCGCAGAGGCAGTTTTGCCCTGCGACATAATTCATGACTCACCTCGCGTGCGCATGTACGAAGAAAGAGAAGCCGAGCTCGATCGGCAGGACAGTTTGGACGCCTTGGAGGAGGAGCGCGACGTGGCAAAAGCCCGTTCCGCATTCTATCAACAGCAGGCTCGAAGATACCAAAGCAGAGAAGTACGGGCCAAAGCTTACAATGTTGGCGAATTAGTTCTACGCCTGCCGGACAAGAAAAAGGACAAACTCAAGCCCAAATGGGAGGGTCCCTTCATCATCGACCAAGTCCTGACCGGCGGAGCGTACCGTCTGCGGAACGCATCGGATAACCGACTTGAGCCGAACCCATGGAACGCAGCCCGTCTCCGAAGATTCTACGCCTAGCGCCGGACTCTGAGTTCGTCTCCTTCCTCCGTCTATATTTTATACTTTAACTGTCTTTTATTTCTCTCCTTCTCCCTCCTTTTTTCTGAAGCCGTTGGAGGCTCGTTTGCGCACTGTTCGCACACACTTGACGCGTTATCCGCGCTCAGTATACCTGGGGGCTTCTTTAACAGAAGCTTATTTATACGGGCTTTATGCCCAACACATGTGTCACACTTCCGCATGTACCTTTTAT
Source organism: Triticum aestivum (assembly GCF_018294505.1). Lineage (NCBI taxonomy): Eukaryota > Viridiplantae > Streptophyta > Magnoliopsida > Poales > Poaceae > Triticum > Triticum aestivum. The sequence goes on from NC_057801.1 coordinate 723,685,480, forward strand.
TCACCATTATATGCATCGATATGACTTAAGTTTTGGCCAAGCTGGGTTGCCTGGCTCCTGTACTTACCCCTACGTTCCCGATTGTTCGGCTAGGTGGTAAAGGGAGCACCTCTGTGATTGTTACCGCCGGGTCAGCTGGACATGTACCTCAGACTGGGTGAAGCCGAAAGCTAGCGTTCTTAAGGGAATATTCGGTCGGTGAACTAAAAGACGATTTCCTACTTATTCATTTATCTGCCCCCGGATGTTTTCTGCTTTTTTCGCAGTCCGGACATGCACTTTAGGGCATGCCTCCCAGGGAAAGGAACCCCTAACGGAACTATTCTCCCTGGAAGATGTTTCTTACTAACCATGTAACATAACATAACTAGTTGGGCACTTGTCTGATAAAGCACTCATGACCCCTACGCCTGGTCTCCACGCATGCCCCGGTTCTTACATAACTGCGAGGGTATTCGGACACACTCCGGACTGTCGGGTCCCGAGGTTGAAGCGAAAAGGTCCGCTACGACAAACAATCTACAATCCGGCTAGAAGGCATTTTACATGTCATTTTAAATTACATAGTCAAATTGACTGATTGTATTCCTCTTCAATACCATCTAATAAGCTGTCTAGTTTACAGTCCCGCTGGGAATACTTTGCGGCCAACTCTACTTGGTCGTACACTAAGCTCACAGGGATCTCCTTCCCATCGGGCCCCACAGGTCCGACCTCGGCCATGTGGTTTGGGTCAGCCTTCGTGTACCGCGTCTTCACCATGGCCCAGGCCTCCCTGGCGCCTTGACGGCAGGCCGATATCTTCCATAGCCGGAAGCGCCGCCGTGCTCCCTGAAGCCTCTCTGCAAGCTCTCCAAGGCCTTCGGGTAGGGAGATGGATGGCCACAAGGCCTGGGCGACGCCTCTCATCACCTGCCGAACTCGTTCGTGCAGTTGCAGCAGCTCGGAAGTAGGTCACCCGTTGAACCGGGCATTTCCTCTGCAGGACGACCTGTGAGCATACCTACAGACATATTTCTGTTAGTCGACTTCCTCGCCGAACTCTTCTTTTCAAAAGTTCGCTCAAGCACTTACTATAAATGCCGCGACGAAGCCGCCGATTCTCCTTAACGGAGTCAGACAGCTGGGCTCGAACATCCTTTAGTTCCTCACCCAGCTGGGTGTTGGCATCTTGGAGATTATTTTTCTCTTGCCTCACCCTTGTAAGCACATTCTCGCCGGCCTTTAACCGGCGCAGGAGCTGTTGCTTGTCCGGATCTAGTCCGGCGCCATCTGCAATATTATTGTCAGACTTATACACACGCCGCACTTCACAAACTACTTATCTTTCGAAGTATATATTACCGGAGGGGGTCTCTGTGGCTCCCCCTGTGGCGGCTAGTGCGGCCTCAAGCTGGGCCTTGCACTCTTCAAGCTCCTGAGACAGTCGGGTATTCTTTTCCGTAAGATCCTGCATAACAAATGATCCTTAAATCAGTTCTCCTAACTATTTTAAGTCTCGGGGGCTACTGGCATATATAACTGTCAAATCTCCTCACCCGTATGTCCTTTACATACTGCTCCGTGGCTCTGGCTAGACCATCTTGAGCGGCACGGAGGTGCGCGTCTCCCGAATTGAAGGCGTTCAATGCCTCTTGGGAGAAACATGCGTCACGAAGAACTGTCCGGCGGCGCCTGTGATTCATGGCACTCTCCACCTCGGAGTTGGTGGCGGACAATCTGTCGGCATCCTCTGTCGGAGGAGCATCCGACGCACGCCTCGTGTTCACCTCCGCTTCCGGACCCGGCGTTGGAGCCTGGCTGGCGGAGGCTCGATTGGCCATCTCTCCGGACACAGTCCGGCGAGCGCTCTTTTTCCTGAAAGGAGCACCAGCGTTAATATACCTTACCGGAATCAATCCCGAGAATATGGTGACGCGCCTTACTGTTGCGGCGGCGTTTCAATCCGGACCGCACTTCTTTTTAGCCTGCGTGGCCGTGCTGCCCTTGTTGGCTAGCCGCCGCGGGCTCGGCCTCCCGCCTCGAAGGCACCCCCTGCAAAACACCATTGATATACGGTGATAAAAAATAAGCACGGATGGGTCATTATCAAAGTACTGGGGCTTCGGTCTCAGTTACCTGTGAGGCTGGAAGTATTCCGGGGTAATCGGCCGTAATGGCAACCAAGGCATTATCGATGCTTAGTTGGTGAAATACCCATCAATCAGCTCCACCAATATGTCCGGATCCTCTTGGGAGGCCGGATCGAGGAACCATTCCGGATCCTCGGGTTGCGGAGGCGGGCTGTTTATATCTTTTACGGCCTGGCGTAGTTCCTGCGTCGAAATCACAAAATGAGATATCTAACCATGGGAGTACGGATCGGATGTGCAAAAAAGGAAATGTCCGCTTACCCAGCTTCGAGGATTGTTCATAGAAAATCCGTTCAATGGACTGACGCGGAGAAAATCATCCTCTTCCCCCTTGTACAGCGCGGGCAAGATCTTCACCAGATCGGCGACCGATCCCGGCCCCGTACGGCCGTGACGGGTGGCATCGTCCTCCCCGTTGAAATCCCACATGGGGTGGCCCCTATACTGGAGCGGCTGCACCCCCCGCATAATGCAGTTGGCCATGACACCGATCATGGTCAGTCCAAAATGAGCTAGCAACCTTATTCGGCTCATCAGGTAAAGGACGTCCCTGTCGTTTTCCCTCTGGGGGGCTCCGTGGACGCCAACTTAGGCGTTTCTTCAAGGGAGCATTACTGAACTCCGGGAGGCCGATCCGAACGGCATCCGGTAGCAAGGCATCTTCTATATAAAACCATTCCGAAGGCCAGTCTTCGGACGCCATCTTCGGGGTTCCGGATAGATATCCGGTCCCGGCGATGCGCCATAGCTCGGCTCCGCCCACTTGATATATTGACCCCTCATGAGAACGGGGTACGAGGCAGAATAATCTCTTCCACAGCGCAAAATGAGCCTCGACGCCCAAGAACAGTTCACAAAGGGCCACGAAGCCCGCGATTTGTAGAATGGAGGCAGGCGTAAGGTGGTGCAGCTGGAGGCCGTAGAACTCCAGGAGCCCCCGGAGAAATGGATGTATTAGAAATCCGAGTCCTCTTATCAGATAAGAGATAAAGCATACCCGCTCTCCTTTGGAAGGATCGGGGACGCTCTCTGCTTGCTTTTTGCCCTTATAGGTGGCGAGTCTGGCTCGAACCGGAACCATGAAGGCTGGGGGAAGAAATCCCTTGGTTTGGAGCGTCACTAGCTTGCTATGCGGGACTGAGCATCTCTCCCAATCCCCAGGCTGAGGGCTGGGAGCGCGAGAGGAGGAGCCGCGTCGACTGTCCATGATGGAATGGATTTTTTGTCAGAGGCGCTCCGATGAAAGCTTGCGGAGGGGGATGGTGTGATTCGGATCTAGATCCTCGTCTCTTTTTGTAGGCGGCTCATTTGCGCAGCTAGGGGGGAAAGTGTAAAAATACCCTGGCTTTTCGCATTCGTTCGACACGTGGAAGATGGCCATTATTGGGCATGGAAGCCAAGGAGCGCAGCATTTATCAGAAGCCGGACACTATTTGACAAGTATATGGAATTTGGAGAAGAACCCGCCTCGCAATGCCGAAGACAATCTACGCGCCGGACTCATCGTCATTGAAGCCTGGTTCGGGGGCTACTGAGGGAGTCCCGGATTAGGGGGTGTCCGGATAGCCGAACTATCATCGTTGGCCGGACTCCTGGACTGTGAAGATAGAAGATTGAAGACTTCGTCCCGTGTCCGGATGGGACTTTCCTTGGCGTGGAAGGCAAGCTTGGCGATACGGATATGTAGATCTCCTACCATTGTAACCGACTCGTGTAACCCTAACCCTCTCTGATGTCTATATAAACCGGAGGGTTTTAGTCCGTAGGACGAAGAACAATCATACCATAGGCTAGCTTCTAGGGTTTAGCCTCTTTGATCTCGTGGTAGATCTACTCTTGTACTACCCATATCATCAATATTAATCAAGCAGGAGTAGGGTTTTGCCTGCATCGAGAGGGCCCGAACCTGGGTCAAAACATTGTGTCCCTTGTCTCCTGTTACCATCCGCCTAGACGCACAGTTCGGGACCCCCTACCCGAGATCCACCGGTTTTGACACCGACAACCCCCCAAACACGCTGTAGTCTATAGCATGCTTGGCCATCAGCTGGAAAAAACCAAAAAAATAGCTAGGATGTAGGAGAGAGAATGATGAACACTGAATAGAAGTTCATGTGTTGCAAAATACAACAAAAAAAGAAGACGTGGATATAAGTTTTAGCATGAATGACAAAGTTGTCATGTGGAGTGAGTCATGGATACCATACGCAGACAGCCATGGCTAACAAAGGTAGTCATCTCTTATTAACCACAGTCGGTTGCCACATGGAGATTTTTCATATGTTATGCTGCAAAAATTTGTAAGAATGCCGTGTAGAGAAAGAAACCAGGACTAACCTGCAGTTTTCCATATTTGGTATCAGTTACCCTGTCTACAGTAAGCACAGCCTTGACAGCATCGATAGTCCATGCAGAAACAGCAAACTTGTGTGTAGGCAGCGAGCCTCCTATCCCAGTGAAATCCACGATGGACAGATCAAGACAGTCGACGTACATGAGCTGATGTACAACAATTTTAAAAAAGAAAGAAATATTAGTTGCCATCATGGTATTTTGCGAAAAAACAGGATAATATATGTTCCTACAATCATCAAGTTGAGGTGCATGAAAAAAGAGAAAAAGAAGAAGTTGCCATCTGTATGTGCTAATTGCCATCATAGTGTGATGGCAGTTGCCATATTGTCATGATGGCAGTTGCCATCATAGTATGATGGCAGTTGCCATATTGTCATGATGGCAGTTGCCATCTTGTTATGATCAGGTTGCCATGCATGAAAATAAAAGGTGTTAAAAAAGAGTGTTCACAGAAAAGGACTGGTGAAAAAATACCATTAAATGCAGTCGACAACCCTTCTGGTACATCTTGCTTGAGAATGTATCATGCAGGAAGTCGGCAATGAACTTACACCAATTCATGTTCTTCACATCTTTCAGAGTCGCCTGCACCGCACAATTTTCAGGACAACGAGTTGCCGCATCAGAAACCAAATGGAAAAAAACATCAAAGAACACTGGCAGTGACTAGCTTGCACATGACATCGGAAGCCAAAAGATTGAAGGAAAATAATGTAGTAAAGATAGATCATTCACCAGGATGGGGAAGCATTTGTTGCTTGGGCGAAGAGAAGTGGTCGGCACGAAAACAGCTGAGATGAGGTACATGAGTAGTTTCATCTTAAAAACCTCGCCATGGGTTGTCATGGCCTGCAGCGAATCTGCCAGTACAGACGTGTTCGGCATGGATTCCAAACCAGGAAACAAACGGGGGAACAACGCTTCCTCGATCTTGTTATTGACCTCATACGGGACTTTGATATGTCCACAGGGCACACCCAAAGTGCAGAAAATGGATTCCTCATTCAACGGCAGTCTTCCACGCCCGGAATCACAAATTCCCTGGAGGCGGGGTCGTAAATCTCACCAAGCCAGTCGCATACAGGGTTGACTAGATTCGTGCACCGGACATTCATCAGAGCCTGCATACCCATCTCAGCAGCAGCTCCCTTCTGATCGTCGGTAAATCTGTCAGTCAATGAAGTCAGTCGTTCCTGGGAGGCCCTATTATGAGTATGTTTCTTCTTCTACAAAAAAAAGACAAATGCTCAGTTGTTGCCGTGTTTTCACTGTCATGAAATTTTAGTTCATGACAGACGACTGCAAATCTCGAGGTGGCAACCAATAACATATGCAGGAGGAGGAGGGTGTGTGGACAGTTACCTCGTCGCCCTCATTTCTCCGTCCAGTTGTCCGATTCTTCTGTGGTGGATCCATGAAATCATCATCATCGTTTTGATGATCACCACGAGCCATTCTGCTGAGGTAAGAACATACCACATTATCACGGTGGAAATGAAAATGCAGGGAGTAGGCAGTTGCCACCTAACAAAATGTCCTTGCCGCATGGGCTCGGGTGAAAATGTCAACTAGTGAATGCAAAATATCACATGAACACACACACACACCCCATATGATTGTCGAAAACATAAATGTGGCAATTAATCACATTGGTTACATTTGAAAAAAAAATGTACTGATCGTAAATGCACTTAAAAACAAAATGTTGAAGTTGCCATGTTAGCACAAGATAGTACGAAAGAAAGTCACAAAATCCTCCACTGCACAAACCTAAGATGTGGCAGCTCACACCTTGTCCTCATGCAATAATGACTTGACATGTGTTCAATGGCAAAAAATGTGCTAGGCTGAAATTGCCATGTTAAAATGCAACACAGAATTCAAAAAAGCGATGAAAAACATCTAATGAACAACCTGAAATTGCCACAGTGTGTTTAGATATCACAAGTCATCATGGCAAAACACGAAAAATTGAGTCTGCCGTACAATGAATTTGCCTCATTATACTGACTGTAACATGGCAACAGACATGCTGTGTTCAGACAAATACTTGCCACATGAAAAGCATGTATATGGCATCTGACAGAATTGATGTGCAAGTTAGTTGCCATGTTATGCAGCCAATTTGCCACATTATCCTGTCTACAACATGGCAACAGCCACAGTGTGTTCACAGTCTATTTGCCACAAGAATATACTATCCATGTGGCAACAGATATAATTGATGTGCAGATTAGATGCCATCCAGTGCAATTGGTTGCTGAAACTGCAGTGACTACCGATTTACTACACTTTACCATTCCTACAGTGTGGCAACTATCATAGTCATTCAGGAAAATTAGTTTCCACGCGGAAAAGCATGTTTGTGGCAACTACCATAGTCATTCAAGAAATTAGTTGCCACATGGAAAAGCATGTTTGTGGCAACTAACACAGTCATTTAGGAAATTAGTTGCCACATGGAAAAGCATGTTTATGGCAACTATCACAGCCATTCAGGAAATTAGTTGCCATACAGTCATGACAATTACTCAAACTACCATGTTTGCCTTCATACTGCAGTTTGAAAAACAACTAACTAGATCTAGGGTTCAATGGCAACTATAGTGACTTGAAATTCATCCCCAAAATTCTCCCTAAACTGATCGCAAACACCAATTCGAAGCAATGCGCAACTATCAGACCGGAAAACAACGACCCAATCCCAAGGCACAACCAGTGTGTGTCTCTAGACAGGCAGAGCCACACCGGCGAGACCGCCACCGCGGCGGCGACGAAACTGCCCAGTGCCACCGAAAACGGCAAGCACAGGACTCCGCCGGCGGCGGGAACGCCGGCGCATCGCCAAATCGCCTGAATCTCTATGAATCTCGAGCGAAGCATCGAACACGGAGGGAAGGGGAGAAAATGCAGGCAAGGATTGTGAGAGTGGGAGCGAGCATTACCTTCAACCTGTAGGCGCTCCGGCGATGCCGCTCCGGTCCGGCGAGCACCACCGACGGCCGCGAACGCCGTCGACTCTTCCGCCTCCGCCGTCGCCTTCTCCCCTCGTCTTCTCCTTCAATCGTCTGAAATGCGAAGTGGGTTGTGCGAGTAACTGTGGGGATGAGTAAATGGAACCGTGAGGGGGAGGGGGGCGAAGTGCGCGACGTGTTTGATGTCAACCACGGTCGGCGCGCGGCGTGCAGGCGCATAGCAGTTCCCACCGCACGCCCCCGAGTGGCAACCGCTGACCGCGGTGTGGCAACTAACGTGCGGGCGAGCTATGTCACACACTACACACACGCCTTGTCCTACGTGGCACAGAAAATCGGCCAGATTGTGCCAAGATTCGTGCATAAAGTACTGGACGGTGATGGATGCGTGTGGTCGAGATGGTCAGCGCCTACACGTGTGGGCGTTAACATTTCCGTTCTTTTTTTAGTTTTTTTTAGTCGGTCTTTTTTTTAGTAGGAGAGTTGAATTTTTTATTTTGAGTGTAGTAGGAGAGTTGAATGGGCTGACCCGCTCGGTCATATTACAGGCTTGATGGGCCCTAGTTGTTAGTCCGGGCTGGAGTTAGATGGGCCTTGGTTATCAGGCCATGGCCAGGAAAGGAATGCATCGGCTCTTTTTGTCTGAAGAAAAAAAAGGCATCGGCTCTTCACTCCATTGACTCGCCTCGATCCCCATTCTACCCAAATCCGCGGAAACATACGCACAGAATGGAAGGAGAGACGCCGCCGCCGCCGGAGCTGGACGGAACGGAGGGTGAGGCGCAGCCGCCGCCGGCGTGTGTCTCCAAGGTGCTCGACGACGAGAACCTCCTGACGGAGATCATCGTCCGCGTCGGCTGCCCCACCAGCCTCGTCCGCGCCGCCGGAGTCTGCAGGCTCTGGCTCAGCCACGCCTCCGACCGCGCCTTCCTCCGCCGTTTCCGCGAGCTCCACCCGCCCAGGCTCCTCGGCTTCTACCTCGAGCAAAGGGAGTATCCGGACGCCGCCGCACGATTCTTCCCGATGCTGCCTCAGCCTCCGGGGCTCGATGCCGTCGTCCGCCGCGCAAGCTTCAGCCTGGACGCCTACGAGGGCGCACAGACCGACATGGCGGGCTGCTGGAACGGCAGCGTCCTCACCAGTTTGCACGTGTATAACTTCAACCACCGCCGATCCGAAATTACATTTGTGGTGCACATCCCAGCATTACACCACAAATCCGGGGAAGGCAATTTCTGCACTTTTATTCAGCTCTTTTCCAAAGAAGAAGGCGCCGGCGTGTCCTACTTTTATGTCAGGGTGGAGTGCGACAGGCTTCAAACATATTCTACGGTGCAAGTATATGTGTTGCAAAATGGTGATCATGTCTGGCGCACCCATCTTACCTTGGCCTCAGCAGACGTCCTCCTATATCCACGATCCAGCCCCAAAGGCGTGCTCGTTGGCAACAAAATCTATGTGCCGTGCGACCCAGATGAAATTGTTGTCCTGGACTTGACAACCTCGATCTTATTGACAATTCAGCTTCCACAAGGGGTGGGTTTTGGCTTAGCAGGCAACACCATGCTGTCACGGGCTGATGATTCTTCTGGTGTATATCTCATCCATGTCAAAGAGTTTCAACTTCACATATGGCTCCTCAATGGCGACAGCTGGTTGTTGGTGGACACCATTTGTTTGCGTGAAATGTGTGCTAATTTTCTTGAGGATGAGCCTACTGCTGATATCCGGATAAACCATGTGGGGGACTACAATGAGTTTGTATTCTTGGAGATGTGTCGATGTGTACTCTACTTGGATATCAAGTGCAGGACGCTGCGTAAAGTGTATGAGATGACATCGGAGGAGCAACATTTGGGTGATATCTATCCTTTTATGATGAGCTGGCCTCCCATTTTCCCCGCGCTTGTGGATAGCCCTGCAAGGTTTGTCTTCTGCCCTTTTGGTGATTTCTATAGTGTCCTTGTAGAGGTTACATAGTTCTTCAATGTGCATCATGCATCTCTCCGTTTGGTATAGCTCTGGGGTGGTTTTACATGTGATCTGCTTAGGCCTTTTTAACAATAGTTAAGCGACATTTGTGAATTCTTGCCGTAAAAATATTAAACATCATGTATAAGAGGATTAATAGCTGAGAGATTACTGACCTACAAAAATTTGAAACATCATGTATAAGAGAATTAATAGCTGACGGTTGCCTAGCCTTGTCAATCCGTTCTCTGAAACTGAAATGCCACTCTGTTTTCTTGCACAGAAATAGTCAGAACCCATCAGTCTTGGAATTTCCTGTTTCTTAAACACAATCCATTGTGTAATTTTCTACAGCCTACTTCTCAGTTGTGAACCTCAAGCTATGTATGAGATTGCTAATACTTGTTTTTCCCGGGAATGTTGCCTAGTGGATCATATGTTCTTTATCACCGGTGCTCTTGAGCTTATTCATGATTTGTGATTCAAATATATCGCAGTGTAAATTTTCCTTTTGCTAGTCCAAGCTAACAGTGGCTAGTTTATGTTGTGTGGCATTTCTCCTTCTATAATCAGAGTTTTGGTTTTGTTGGAATACAAACTATAAAATGGAAATATGTCCGACTGGGATACGAAGGCATTTAACCTATGCTGCTGTAACTTTTGGAAATAAAAACTATATTGCTTGACCAAATCCATCCCTTTGATTTCTGAGTGCACTTGACATTTGACTATCGATGGTGTCTTGTTGGTCCATTTGATATTGTGATGCTTAAAGTGGCAAACTGAATGAAACCTGATGCTTAATTACCTCCATCTGGATTTTCCTATGTCTTCTCTGAAACGGAAATGTCAGTGAAGGAGACTAGGAAGCTTTTGGATGGCTTGCTTGTGTCAAGAGCGCTATAAGCGAAGAGCACGGGGCTGCATTTCCCCAATAGCAGTTCTAACCGTGTTCATCTTATAAGCAGTGGTGGATTAATTTGGATGCTATGTAACTGTATCAGGCACTCTTGTCCTGTGACATCAGTAGTGTTACTCTGTTAGCGACCAATTGATTTCTCTGTTTCGTCTTGTTGCCCTGTGTGGTTCCGGTGCTTGCCCGCTTCTGCTTGCTGCTTGTGGCATCTGGGGGTTGGTTCCACAGCTTGCTACTTGTGGCATCTGGGGTTGGTTCCATAGCTTACTACTTGTGGCATTTGGAGAAGCGTCTTACTGTATCAATATTGCAGAATCGGTTTCAGTTATGGATGTGTAGCTATCTGATGTAACATTAAAAGAAAGCTTCGTTGAAGCCACAATCTACTCTTCTTCTACTTCCCCCTTTCCTAAATATGAGTCTTTTCAGAGATTTCAATAAGAATATTTTCACTGAGAACTCCCTTCGACCGCTCAAATTTTAGAGGCGGTCGACGCCACTCCTATCTAATGAGCAGCTAAGAGCAACTCTAGCCTATCCCCTATAAAAATAGAGAAGATGGCCGAGTAAAGTTTAGTGAAGCCCTTCGATCGCTCAAATTTGAGAGGCGGTCGATGCGACTCCTAACTTTTTGAGCAGCTAAGAGCAACTCTAGCCTATCCCCTAAGAATAAGGAGTAAACAACCGAGTAAAGCTTAGTGGAGTAAAAATACTCCACTAAGTTTTGATTGGACCTAGCCGATCAATAAAGTCACCGCCGAGGTTGGTCCCTGGGCGGTGAAGTTGTAGAGCCCACCGCCGAGATTGGTTACCTGGGAGGCTTGGGCGGCCAAGTCGTAGAGCCCACCGACGAGGTTGGGTCCTTGGAAGGAGTGGCAGGTGACGTTGTAGAGCTGGTGCTGGCTCACGAGGGGCAGAGGATGAGGACACAGGGCGATATCATGGCCTGTGCTTCTCGAGTGAGGCGCGGGCAAGATAGGACGAGGCTTGAGGTGTCGACGTGTTGGGAAACGTTGCATGGAAAAAAAATCTACGCACACGCAATGATCTATCCATGGGAATGCATAGCAATGAGGGGGAGAGTGTGTCTGCGTACCCTCGTAGACCGTAAGCGGAAGCGTTTAATAACGCGGTTGATGTAGTCGAACTTCTTCGTGCTCCAACCGATCAAGTACCGAATGTACGACACCTCCGAGTTTTGCACACGTTCAGCTCGGTGATGTCCTCGCCTTCTTGATCCAGCAAGACGGGCGAAGTAGTGGATGAGTTTCGGCAGCACGACGGCGTGGTGACGGTGATGGTGAAGTTATCTCCGCGGGGCTTCGCCTAAGCACTATGAAAATATGACCGGGGTGTAAACGGTGGAGGAGGCGCCGCATACGGCTAAGCAATTGTCTGTCATGTGCTAGGCGCCCCCTCCCACATATATATAGGTGGGTGGGAGGGAGGAGCAGCCAAAGGATGCGCCCAAGTAGGACCCAAGCCGCGCCCCCTTGCCATGTATATACAAGGGGGAAGGAAAGAGGAGGGGAGAGGGAAGGAAGGAGTCCTACTCCACACTTTCCTTTCCCTCCCCTCTTTCCTTCTCCTCCTCATAGGGCCGACCTCTCTATAGGGGCGCACCAGCCCCTTGTGGGCTGGTGTGTTCCCTCGCTTGGCCCATAAGGCCCATATCTTTGCCGGGGCTGCCCGAAACTCCTTTCCGGTGACCCGATAAGTACCCGGTACCCTCTGAAACACTTTCGGTGTCCGAATACCATCGTCCTATATATCGATCTTTACCTCTTGACCATTTCGAGACTCCTCGTCATGTCCGTGATCTCATCCGGGACTCCGAACAACATTCGGTCACCAAATCATATAACTCATATAACACTATATTGTCAACAAACGTTAAGCGTGCGGACCCTACGGGTTCGAGAACTATGTAGACATGACCGAGACACCTCTCCGGTCAATGGCCAATAGAGGAACCTGGATGCACATATTGGCTCCTATATATTCTACGAAGATATTTATCGGTCAAACCGTTATGACAACATATGTAATTACCTTTGTCCATTGGTACGTGATACGTCTCCAACGTATCTATAATTTTTGATTGTTCCATGCAATTATATTATCTATTTTATATGTTTAAAAGGCATTTATATGCTACTTTATATTATTTTTAGGACTAACCTATTAATCGAGGGCCCAGTGCTAGTTTCTGGTTTCTTTGCCTATTTTAGAGTTTTGCAGAAATGGAATACCAAATGGAGTCCAAACGGAATGAAACCTTCGCGATGATCTTTCTTGGACCGAAAGTAAACTAGAAGACTTGGAGATGAAGTTGGAGGCGCAACGAGGCGGCCACGAGGCAGGAGGGCGCCGGAGTGCCATCGGGAGGGGAGTCATCGCCGCGGTGGTCGTCTTCATCAACATCACCATCTTCATCTCTTTTACGTGGTCCACTCTCCCGCGCCCCGCTGTAATCCCTACTTGAACATGGTGTTTTATGCCACATATTATGATCTAATGATGTGTTGCCATCCTATGATGTTTTGAGTAGACATCATTTGTTTTTGGGTTGATTGATGATCTAGATTGGTATGAGTTGTATGTCTTATTTTGGTGCTGTCTAATTGTGCCCTCCGTGTCGCGCAAGCATGAGAGATTCTCGCTGTAGGGTGTTGCAATATGTTCATGATTCGCTTATAGTGGGTTGCTTGAGTGACAGAAACATAAACCCGAGTAAGGGGGTTGTTGCGTATGGGATAAAGGGGACTTGATATGTTAATGCTATGGTTGGGTTTACCTTAATGATCTTTAGTAGTTGCGGATGCTTGCTAGAGTTCCAATCATAAGTGCATATGATCCAAGAAGAGAAAGTATGTTAGCTTATGCCTCTCCCACATATGAAAATGCAATAGTGATTACTGGTCTTGTTAACAATTGCCTAGGATAATTTTGCACACTGACCCATCATTATTCCACACTCGCTATTTATAATATTTAGTAATATATTCTAACTCTATGATAACATCACCTACTTTTATATTTTAGCTCTCCGATATCATGCAAAGTTATCCTCTTCATACCCACAATGTAGTTTTATTTCTCGTTTCTAGTTGGAAGCAAACGTTAGGTGTACGTAGAGTCGTATCAGTGGCAGATAGGACTTGAGAGAATATTGATCTTGTGTTTAGCTCCTTGTGCGTTCGACACTCCATACTTATCACTTCCACCTTTGGGAATTGGTACGATGATTCCCTGTACTTGGGGATAATCAGCCTCCAAGTCTCTTTTCCATTATATTGAATCTCTTTTACATCTTATTAGTTTCCGGTCTAGTATTTTGCAATATTTTACTTTCCAATCTATACACCAAAAATACCAAAAATATTTACTTTACCGTTTATCTATCTCTATCAGATCTCACTTTTGCAAGTGACTGAAGGAAATATGTCCTAGAGGCAATAATAAAGTTATTATTTATTTCCTCATATCATGATAAATGTTTTTATTATTCGTGCTAGAATTGTATTAACCGGAAACATAATACATGTGTGAATACATAGACAAACATAGTGTCACAAGTATGCCTCTACTTGACTAGCTCGTTGATCAAAGATGGTTGTGTTTCCTAACCATAAACATGAGTTGTCATTTGATTAACGGGATCACATCATTAGGAGAATGATGTGATTGACTTGACCCATTCCGTTAGCTTAGCACTTGATCGTTTAGTATGTTGCTATTGCTTTCTTCATGACTTATACATGTTCCTACGACTATGAGATTATGCAACTCCCGTTTACCGGAGGAACACTTTGTGTGCTACCAAACATCACAACGTAACTGGGTGATTATAAAGGAGCTCTACAGGTGTCTCCAAAGGTACATGTTGAGTTGGCATATTTTGAGATTAGGATTTGTCACTCTGATTGTCGGAGAGGTATCTCTGGGCCCTCTCGGTAATGCACGTCACTATAAGCCTTGCAAGCAATGTAGCTAATGAGTTAGTTACGGGATGATGCATTACGTAACGAGTAAAGAGACTTGCTGGTAACAAGATTGAACTAGGTATTGAGATACCGACGATCGAATCTCGGGCAAGTAACATACCGATGACAAAGGGAACAACGTATGATGTTATGCAGTTTGACCGATAAAGATCTTCGTAGAATATGTGGGAGCCAATATGAGCATCCAGGTTCCGCTATTGGTTATTGACTGGAGATGTGTCTCGGTCATGTCTACATAGTTCTCGAACCCATAGGGTCCGCACGCTTAAAGTTTGGTGACGATCGGTATTATGAGTTTATGTGATTTGATGTAGCAAAGGTAGTTCAGAGTCCCGGATGAGATCGGGGACATGACGAGGAGTCTCGAAATGGTCGAGACGCAAAGATCGATATATTGGACGACTATATTCGGACATCGGAAAGGTTCCGAGTGATTCGGATATTTTTCGGGGTACCGGGGAGTTACGGGAATACGAGGAAGAAGTAATGGGCCTCATGGGCCAAGTGGTGGAAGAGAGGAGGCAGGGCGCGCAGCCCCCTAGCCCAAACCGAATTGGACTAGGGGGCCGGGCCCCCTTTCCTCCTTTTTCCTCCCTCTCCTCCTTCCTTTGCTCCTCCTAGTGGGAGTAGGAAAGGGGAGTCCTACTCCTACTAGGAGGAGGACTCCTCCTCCTGGCGCGCCCTACAGGGGTCGGCTGGCCTCCCCCCTTGCTCCTTTGTATACGGGGGCAGGGGGACACCTCTAGACACAACAATTGATCATTGATCTCTTAGCCGTGTGCGGTGCCCCCTCCACCATATTCCACCTTGATAATATCGCAGCAGTGCTTAGGCGAAGCCCTTCATCGGTAGAACATCATCATCATCACCACGCCGTCATGATGACGGAACTCTCCCTCGAAGCTCGGCTGGATCGGACACTACTAGGAAAAGGGCTATAGATGATATGGCCACTAATGACGCACCAGACATGTGGTGCGCCATTACTATATACTAGTGGCGCAGCATGTGTTGGTGCGCCATTAGTAATATATTACTAATGGCGCACCTGGTGCCTAGTGCGCCATTAGTAGTTTTGAAAAAAAATTGTTACTAATGGCGCACCGTTGTACAGTGCACCATTACTATTCGACATAGTAATGGCGCACCAAACCAACCGTGCGCCATTAGTAGTTTTGAAAAAAAAATTGTTAGTAATGCCGAGCCCTACCTCCCCTCGCCCCATCGCCCCCTCCCCTCGCTGCCCCCTTGCCCCACCTCCCCTCGCCCCGTCGCCCCACCTCCCCTCGCCCCGACGCCCCCTCCCGTCGCCGCCCCCTGGCCCAACCACCCGCCGTCGCCGCCGCCACCCGCCACCGCCCCCTGGCCCCACCGCCCCTAGCCCCACCGCCCCTCGCCCCGTAGCCCCACCACCCGCCACCGCCCCGGCGCCCCGTCGCCAGAACGGTGCCCCGCGCCGGCGCCCCGCCGCCCCCATCACCTGCCCGTCGGCCCCTGCGCCCGCGCCGCCCACGGAGCCAGGCTCGTCGCCGCCCCTGCGCCCGCGCCGCCCCCGGAGCCAGGCTCGCTACGGGCCCCCTGCGTCCGCCTCGCGCGCCCCCGGAGCCAGGCCCACCGCCGCTGCCCTAACCGCGGCCGTCCACCACCACCCCCTGCCCCCGGAGCCAAGGTGCGCATTTTTTGTTTTTTTCTACTGTTTTTCTTTGCTGTTTAGGTTTAATTAGGTTATTGATAGGTTTAGGTTAGTGGATGGTTTAGGTTAGTGCTAGATTTCATGGACACTCGATCTCAATCCCCCTCCATCTCGATCTCTATCCCACCTCACCAGATCCGGTCCCCCTTGCCGCCGAGCACCCCCTGCACCATTTCCCCCGCTCCACCGGCCGCCGCCGCCGACCCCCCGCACCCTTCCCAACTCCACCGCCGCCGACGACCCACCGCACCCTCCCCCGCTGCACCGGCCGCCGTCACCAACCCCCGGCCCGCACCCTCCCCCACTCCACCGCCGCCGATGACCCCCCGCACCCTCTCCCCCGCACCCTCCCCGGCCCGCTCCACCGTCACAAATGAATGCAACTAAAATTGCAAAAAAAAAACAAATTTGATTATATTTTCAATTAACAAATTTGACGATATTTTCAAATAATAAATTTGATGATATTTTTTCATATTCATAAATATTTTTTCAAATAATAAAAAATTTGTTAGTAATGCCGAGCCCCACCTCCCCTCGCCCCGTCGCCCCCTCCCCTCACTGCCCCCTTGCCACACCTTCCCTCGCCCCGTCGCCCCACCTCCCCTCGCCCGGTCGCCCCTCTCCCGTCGCCGCCCCCTCGCCCAACCACCCGCCGTCGCCACCGCCACCCGCCACCGCCCCCTGGCCCCACCGCCCCTCGCCCCGTAGCCCCCACCACCCGCCACCGCCCCGGCGCCCCGTCGCCCGAACGGCGCCCGGCGCCGGCGCCCCGGTGCCCGAACGGTGCCCCGCCGCCCCCACCACCTGCCCGTCGGCCCCTGCGCCCGCGCCGCCCCCGGAGCCAGGCTCGTCGCCGCCCCTGCGCCCGCGCCGCCCCCGGAGCCAAGCTCGCTACGGGCCCCCTGCGTCCGCCTCGCGCGCCCCCGGAGCCAGGCCCGCCGTCGTTGCCCTAACAGCGGCCGTCCACCACCACCCCTTGCCCCCGGAGCCAAGGTGAGCATTTTTTTGTTTTTTCTACTATTTTTCTTTGCTGTTTAGGTTTAATTAGGTTATTGATAGGTTTAGGTTAGTGGTTGGTTTAGGTTAGTGCTAGATTTCATGGACACTCGATCTCAATCCCCCTCCATCTCGATCTCTATCCCACCTCACCAGATCCGGTCCCCCTCGCCGCCGAGCACCCCCCGCACCATCTCCCCCGCTCCACCGGCCGCCGCCGCCGACCCCCCACACCCTCCCCCACTCCACCGCCGCCGACGACCCAGCGCACCCTCCCCCGCTCCACCGGCCGCCGTCGTCGACCCCCGGCCCGCACCCTCCCCCACTCCACCGCCGCCGACGACCCCTCGCACCCTCCCCGGCCCGCTCCACCGTCACAAATGAATGCAACTAAAATTGCAAAAAAAACAAATTTGATTATATTTTCAAATAAAAAATTTGACGATATTTGCAAATAATAAATTTGATGATATTTTTTCATATTCATAAATATTTTCAAATAACAAATTTGATGATATTTTTTAAAAATTTATTACTGTTTTTATAAAAAAATATTACTGTTATGATTTAAACAAGTTAGAACATATTTAAAGACAAATAAATATCAAACAACATTTTAAATGCATAAAAACAAAAATTGGGGAGCTTGGGAATCAAACCCAAGACCTCCTAGTGTGTGTGCTGCGTGCTGACCAGTCGGGCTAGTGGGTGTGTTCTGATGGAGATAGGGTTTGGTGGAATATAACCTGACAAGTCGGGCTAGTAAATAAAACAAAATTCTAATGGCGCACCAGGGGGAGGTGCGCCATTAGAACCCTCCCCCCACTCCACCTATTCCCCTCGCACTGTGGCCTCCCTCCCTCCCTTGCCAGATCCCCACTCGACCCCAACTGTATGCTGCCGCCCCCTTGCTCCGCCCCCTCCGTCCGTCATGCCTGCACACCGTCGGCGGCGCCGCCGGCGCTGTGGTCTTGCACTGCCCCGACGCCGCCGCCCCGACCCTCGCGGGACTCCACCCCCGACGCCCCCGCGCCCCCCGAATGGGATCGGCTGAGCGCGCGCCGCCCGCACCTCTCCTCTCCTCCTCCCTCTGACGAGCGAGGGCCTCCTCCGGCCCCTGCAGCAGCCGGCGAGCGCGGCCCCGATGCGCCCACCCTGCCTGCCCCTGCCGTCCTCCGCCACCGGCCCCTGCTCTCCTTCGACCGCGGCGAGCGAGGACCCGGACGAGCTCGGACCCTAACCCCGACCCCGACCCCTCCGGCGACCAGGTACCTCTCCTCCTTCCTCCTTCCTCCCTCTCTCCACCATTCCCCATTCCCTCCCTCCCTCCCCTCGACCATGGCAGTGTAGGTCATCTGGTTTTCCTGAGCTATGCCTTGGTTTGAGTTTTCATCATGATCCAACACCAGCAGTAGCTGCCAAAGTTCAGCTAGTCCCAAACACCTAGAACCATGTCATATAACCTGAATTTTTTGATCTGACCGTTCACTAAAATCAAAAATATTATAAACATATGTCATACAAGTATACACAAAAAATCAAGGATTTCTTTTCCTTTCTGAGTTGACTGAAACTGGCAAGGACCTAAGCTGAGCTGAATACAACAAACACTCGAGCCAAATAAACAGAAAGCATTGATCTTCCAGAAAACAGAGAGGCTAAACAGAGACATTCACATGTTAAGGGAAAGAAATGGAAGCCAACATTAAGTTTAAGCAAGGTGCATCTTAAGAGTGGCATCTTTGTGTATTTTCAAACTATTGTCCACTTGAGTTTCAGAAAATACTGTGAAATAGATATAATATTCTTGTCAAAAAATGATACAAGTTGACTCCCACAGGTCTGATAATAAGGGATCACATTTAGAAATAGAAGGGATGAGGAGTACTAGGACTTTGTAGACTTTTTCTTTGGTCAACCAACTTTTTAGTCATCATGATTGACTGAATTACTTACCCTTTTCCTTGTGCAAATCCATGTCACATTTTCAGTGACTTGTAGATGATAATAAATGCTACAAAAAAATCGTCAATGTTTGTGATTGCAAGTACACAAGGATAGACTCAAGCTGGGGGAGGTCACAACGTTGAGTGAGATGCTATTATGTGTTGGTCATGGTGCACTCACATTAAAAAATTTGTTTCTTTGAATATTTACAACCCCAAAACTCTTGAGTATTTCTGAAACTTCAACTATAGTATCTAACAATGGATGTGCCTTGCTTACACCATATTCCCTGTAAAAACTGAATTCAGAGATGAATTTTTACTCAGTGCAATGCCTGCAGTCCATTCCGTGAATATTTCAAGCATTCCCTGTACAAACTGAATTCATTGATGAATGTTTAGTTAGTGCAACATTTAAACTGTATTCCTGTACAAGTTCTGTTCAATCCCCGACCAACCGAACAACAATGAAGTGGACAGGGATTAGGAGGTATAGGGGATAAACCCCAACAAGAATTAAAGTGACAGACACAGGTTTCACTCAAACCACACGGTGATCAATTCCCTGTTGGGAACAAATATAAACCATACTGTTGGCATAAGTGGTCTTTTGTATATGTGCCTTTGTTCCAAAAAAAGGGTTTGGCCGACCCACCTCATACCTTGAATCAAATGTGCTATTGGTTTAGAATGGCACTATGATTGTGATATCATCGGTTGCAATGTTGTTTGCATACTTTTTCTGAACCAAAGGTTTATATGGTAGATGTATTAACATGCCTATCAGTCATGTTGGTGAATTGAGAGACCATACATACCTTGTTTAACCAAAGGTTTGTCTGTGGATATCCTCTTTGTGGTTATCATGATGGGGCTGCAGATGAGCTTACTCTGTAACTGAACAAGTTAGTTGATTGCCTTGTTAGCATTTGGTCTTCTGAATTGTTAGTGCTAATCCCCAAATGTATTGATAGATAACACTTGTTCAAGCAACCTTATTAATATGAGGTGTTTGTATAGTTCTTTCCTTTTAAGCGTGGTACCTTTTGTTTTGCTAATGTGCACTAGGTGCTCCCATCTTCTGTGTCATTGTTACCCTAATTTATATTCCAGTACAATTGGACTTTCAGTACAGCCTGTTATCATGCATGTTTTATGATCTGTTGTAAGGGTACTAATTGGTCTCTTCTGCTGCTTATCAGAGATGGGGGGAAGCAGCCACCGCCGCTCTGCCACACCGCAGTATGAGTTGGATGCTTCCGAGTTCTTCAGTATCATACTTGGGACTTCAGTATCATCCATGACGCAGGTATATAAAACAAGAGATCTCCCCTTCACCCATCTCATTATGATATCTGTTGTTTGCTACATCACTCATTGTCCCAAACTGCAGAGGCTGCCTGATAGTTTTATGAACATGCTGGGTGAAGATTCGCCAAATAATGTGAAGCTGCGACAGGCCGGCAGCGGGTTACGCAGGCTGTGGGATGTGGAGTTGGTGATCAAGGAGGGCCACATGTACTTGTATCATGAGTGGGAGAAGTTCTACCATGCCTACGACCTGTGGCTGGGGTACTTCCTTCTCTTCAGGTACAACGACGACGCCACCATGCTCATCGTGAAGGTGTTCAACGCGACTATGTGTCGCATGCGCTACGCTGACAATGATGATGCCAGTATGTTCTGCCTCTTCTTATTCCTCTACATTTGGCTTTGTCTCACATAGATTGTTAACGGTCATTGTTGCATTTGGACATGCAATGGGAGCAGCAGCAGCGACACTGGCTACAGCCAAAGCAGCAGCGACTATGGCTATAACAAAAGCATCAACGATTCTGGCTTTAGCGAAAGCAGCAGCGATTCTGGTAGCAGCAAAGACAACAAGAAGGATGATCCAGACTGGAGTGTGGGAGAAGAGGAGCAGAGTGGGGATGAGGAGCTGCAGGATGACGATGGGCATCAGGCTGAGCATGACCTAGCGCTGGTGGTGGCTGACCAAGGGCAAGAGATGGTGGTGGCTGACCATGGGCAAGAGATGGAGGTGGCTGAGGATGACCTAGCGATGGTCGTGCCCGTCCTGCCTGATGGTGGCCTCGCGATGGTGGTGGTGCCTGACAATGACCACGCACCGGTGGTGGCGCCGGCGATCCCACAGCTGGGCGACATGACCACGCCAATTGTGGTAGAAGACTACATCCCACTGCCTCCACCGCCTCGCCGCTCTTGGCGCATCAGGCTGAGGAAGGAGAAGGAGAAGAACAATGAGAACTGAACTATGTCAGGTATGTTAGATCTCCAAAATGATATATATATATATACTTAGTTACCTATGTTATCTCTAATATGCTTAGTTTCCTATAGGTTAGCTTCATTTTACCTAAGTTGGCTCTAATATGCTAACTTAGAGCTTATATGCTTAGTTTCCTATAGGTTAGCTCCAAAATAACTTATGTTAGCACAAAATGATCAAGTTTACATAATAAGCTTATAGTGTTCTTCTTATTCTTCTTCTTTTCCAAAATGACATAGGTTAGCTTCATTTTACCTAAGTTGGCTCTAATATGCTAACTTAGAGCTTATATGCTTAGTTTCCTATAGGTTAGCTCCAAAATTACTTATGTTAGCACAAAATGATCAAGTTTACATAATAAGCTTATAGTCTTCTTCTTATTCTTCTTCTTTTCCAAAATGACATAGGTTAGCTTCATTTTACCTAAGTTGGCTCTAATATGCTAACTTAGAGCTTATATGCTTAGTTTCCTATAGATTAGCTCCAAAATTACTTATGTTAGCACAAAATGATCAAGTTTACATAATAAGCTTATAGTCTTCTTCTTATTCTTCTTATTCTTCTTCTTTTCCAAAATGACATAGATTAGCTTCATTTTACCTAAGTTGGCTCTAATATGCTAACTTAGAGAGCTTATATGCTTAGTTTCCTATAGGTTAGCTCCAAAATTACTTATGTTAGCACAAAATGATCAAGTTTACATAATAAGCTTATAGTCTTCTTCTTATTCTTCGTATTCTTCTTCTTATTCTTCTTCTAGTATTCTTCTGGTCTTCTTCTTCTTCTTCTCTACTTCTTCTTCTTCTTCTAACTTCTTGTTTATCATTTTGCAGATTTGATTTAATTCACGGAAGCTTACATGGATGGAGTGCTTCTTTTCCATTTGTGTTTTTATTTTGTATCAATGTGAAACTTTTGTGAATTGATGGATAACGGTGTTGGATGAACAATGTGAAACTTTTGTAATATGTAACGATGGAACTATGTGTTGGCTATGTATGTATATATGATGAAACTTGTGTGTTGGATATGATTGTTATATGGATGCTTGTTGTATATATATGTGTTGGATATCTCATATGTGAAATAGTGACCTGAGATTAAGAAAAAACAAAAAAAATAAAAAAAATTGTTACTAATGGCGCACTACCATGTGGTGCGCCATTAGTATAGCAAATACTAGTGGCGCACTGTGGGCAATACTAATGGTGCACTACATGGTGCGCCATTAGAACACCAGATACTAATGGCGCACCAGTGGTGCACCATTAGAATTTAATTCTAATGGCGTGATGCTAGTGGCGCACCAGTAGTGCGCCATTAGAAGGCAAAACTGGTGCGCCACTAGCATGCCTTTTCCTAGTAGTGGGAGTTCGAGGGACGTCATCGAGCTGAACGTGTGCTGAACTCGGAGGTGCCGTGCATTCGGTACTTAGATCGGTCAGATCGTGAAGACGTACGACTACATCAACCGCGTTGTGCTAACGCTTCCGCTTTCGGTCTACGAGGGTACGTGGACAACACTCTCCCCTCTCGTTGCTATGCATCACCATGATCTTGCGTGTGCGTAGGATTTTTTTTGAAATTACTACGTTCCCCAACAGTGATCGTGAAGGGATTGACAACCCCTTTATCACGTTGGGTGCAAGTTGTTGATTGTTTGTGTAGGTATTCGGTGACTTGTGCGTTGTTTCCTACTGGATTGATACCTTGGTTCTCAAAACTGAGGGAAATACTTACGCTACTTTGCTGCATCACCCTTTCCTCTTCAAGGGAAAACCAACGCAAGCTCAAGAGGTAGCAAGAAGTATTTCTGGCGCCATTGCCGGGGAGATCTACGCCAAGTAAATCCATACCAATTACCCATCATAAACTCTTCTCTCTTGCATTACATTATTCGCCATTCGCCTCTTGTTTTCCTCTCCCCCACTTCTAAAATGATTTAAATTTTTTTGCCTTTTCTTGCCCCTCTTCCGTTTGATCTTTTGTTTGCTTTTGTTACCATGTGCCTTCTTTTTGCTTGCATCTTCGCTTGCTAAAAGTTTATGGATCCTCATACACTTGCTAATCTTTTTAAGAGATCCAATTATGATGAACCAATCGCTAGTGATTTGTGTGCACTAGATTATCTTTATGAAGTTTTCCTTGAAATCCATGAATCTGAAAATTGTGACGAAGTGTTTTATAAAGTGATTCACGATACATCTTTGAATAAAAAGCATGATTGCAATGATTTTACTATAAATTCTATCAATATCGATTGTGCTAATAATATGCAAAACCCTAAGCTTGGGGATGCTAGTTTTGCTATGTCCACTACTTGTTGCAATGATCATGATTGGGGTGATTCTTCTTATGATCTTGAATTTTTTTAAGCCCCATGATGAATATGAGATTGATAATAGTGTTTGCAATATTATTGAAAGCGGGTTTGGAAGAGTGCCAGCTTTAGATCCCACATATTTGGAGAATATTCTATCTTATGAAATTTTTGATAAAAGTGGGTTTGGAGAGGTCGTGACTTTAGTTAATGCTCATCCCACTATTTTGGAAGAGTGTCAACTCTGCATGCATGTGGATCGTGTTGAAAATGCCACGCATGTTCATACCATTTGTGCCTTTCTGCTTCACTTACTGCGCTACATTACTCAGGTTCGTACGTCCACTCCTGGGTACATGTCCGTCTCGTAGTTCCAGTCCCACGTATTCTTCATATAGATGGAACGGTCCTTGCATAACACGTGCACCTTGATGCTAGATGTCTCGCGTGTTGGCAAAAGGATGAACAAAGCTCACGTAAAAAAAATAGAGTGGAAGAAGATAGATTCCCGACGACCGAGAAGGAGCAAGGAACCTCGTGGTGGAGCATCTGCACTCATAATATTTAATATTATTCAGCAATATAAAATCAACCAATCATCTCCAAAGTGGACTGGAAGAGCACGAAACACGGCAACCCAGTGTAGTTACATCATACTATTACATGGCTAACCCACGCTATCACCATATTTCTTGGCTTTCGTGCGACACCTATCTCTAGTAATCCAGCAGCCTGTATCGCTTCTCCCTCCTTGTCTCTATCAAAGTGCGGCGGACTGGTGTTTTGGCAGTCTATTGAGGTCGGTTAACTCATCACATGTTAGCGACATGCCAAGAGCATTCTAAAAAGAATCCTTTCACGTTTCGTTTTCAAAAAAGAAAAAAATCCTTTCACGTACAAATTTGACTGTATGCTTTGAGCAACTTGCATGTCCTATACTGCTCCTGTTTGATACTCTAACTTAGCTAGAGGTTAGACTAACTCATGACTAACCCTGTACTAACTGTAGCCAAAGAGGTGTTTGGGTGACAGGGTTAGATTGACAATAAATGCACTTGATGGAGAGAGAAAAGTGATTTTTCAGTGGTCCCAATGAGAACTATCTCCAGTTAGCACCTCTTGGGTGGGATAGTTTTTTTTTGGTGGGTTCGGTGCAACTTGATCCAATTTAAACCCTCATGCTTGGATACTTTAGGGACATTTGAGCCCCAACTAGCTCAAACTAACTCTAACCCATGGATCCAAACAGGGCCTATGGCCAGTCTCGACGCGGAGCAGTCGCATGCATCGGGAAGCGGCGCTCTCTCGACCGTCGTGCCAATTCAAAGCCGGCGCCAGTGAGAGATCGCCTCCGCTTTGGCCAGGCATTAATGCGGCACTGAAGCTCTAGGGCGACGCTGACCGTTTCACACGGGAAGCGCGCGCTGGCAAGGGAGTATAGGTTTTGAACCGTTTTAGGTGTAGTACTGGTAGTTTGCAAAACTACTCAATTAGTGCACTCAGTTTCCTAAGAAATTGTGGTAAAAAAACGTTACTCCACAACCCGCTTCCCTTCTCCTTCGTCTTCCACCACCCGCGCACGTCCGCGGGAAGCGACCGGTCAACCCTTATATAGGAGCGCTAGCACAAAAAGATGCATGCATGACCACTAAAATTTCCATATTAAAGCACCGCTCCGGCGGTAGTATGTCGTATGTTGTTACCTTCGGCCGGTCCATGGCTACCGGGCGATGGCGACCAGAGAAGAGGCGGCGGGAGGGGAATGAATGCAGCTACTATTTGGGTTAGCCTTCCGGCTTAAATAAATGTGCAGCATCACGTGTACCCGCGGGTGCACAAATTGTAACATACGTGTCTACTTAAGTGGGCGTCACGTAACTGGTTTGTGTGTGTGAGAGATTCTGAGATACAGAGTGCATGTGTGCGACTCTACTCTTTGGACATGTACTCAACCTTTTGCATCGGGATATAAGTATAATGGTATTTACTTTAGCTAGTGATTTACGTGGCCATGTTGACGTGGTTGTGTCAAAAAAATGTCACTTCCTGCTCGTGATTTGCGTTATATAATTACAAGCAAGATTCTCGTGCATTCCACGGAACATCAATATGCATTTTTTTACAAAACACCTATTGTGATTGACCCATGCAGGAGTAATCCCATGTGTAAAAACTAATGATATCTCGAGAATATTATCAGAAAACTGGTATCTCGAGAATGTCATTGAAAAAATGAAAGATGAGAGATAAGGCAAGGAGGAGTGGAGCGTGGTGGTGAATGGTGGTCGGAATGGGCGGAGGCATGGGGATGGACGGCGCCGGTAGGCGGCAGTGGCCACCATGCTAGATTGTTCCACAGACTTCCTTTTTTAATTGCTGAGCAATGAGGTTGTGGGAGATAAGGATGTGGAGATAGGTGCGGGTATCTTTTGTAAAATTATCATAGTTTGCTTTCTATCTGTCAGATATAGATCATACGGTCTGTACTACAAGATGGCAGGCACACCATCATCGCCAACTCGTTTTTTATAAGGGTACAGATGATAAGTTTGCTGACTACTAAAGTAAAGTGAAATTTGCCCATGTTATGCAAGTAAATTAAGGTGATTGTTTATCATACGGGTAAGGTTGGATGAACGGTGGTAGGAACAAATGCTGCGCCTAGAGCATGTGTGTGTGAGATGGAGTCTTAGTGTGTGTGGGGTGTGTGTGTGTGTGTGTGTGAGAGAGACAGAGAGAAGAGAGAGAGAGATGGAGTCTTAGTGTGTGTGTGAGAGAGAGAGAGAAAGAGATGGAGTCTTAGTGTGTATGTGTGGGGGGGGTGTGCGTGTGTGTGTGTGTGTTTGTGTGTGTGAGAGAGAGAGAGAGAGATTGCGTCTTAGTGTGTGTGCGGGGGGGTGTGTGTGTGTGATGACCCACAAGTATAGGGGATCTATCGTAGTCCTTTCGATAAGTAAGAGTGTCGAACCCAACGAGGAGCAGAAGGAAATGATAAGCGGTTTTCAGCAAGGTATTCTTTGCAAGTACTGAAATAAGTGGTAACAGATAGTTTTGTGATAAGATAAATTGTAACGAGCAACAAGTGATAAAAGTAAATAAGGTGCAGCAAGGTGGCCCAATCCTTTTTCTAGCAAAGGACAAGCCTGGACAAACTCTTATGATAGGAAAAGCGCTCCCGAGGACACATGGGAATATCCTCAAGCTAGTTTCCATCACGCTCATATGATTCGCGTTCGGTACTTTGATAATTTGATATGTGGGTGGACCGGTGCTTGGGTACTGCCCTTACTGGGACAAGCATCCCACTTATGGTTAACCTCTATTGCAAGCATCTGCAACTACAACAAAAGTATTAAGGTAAACCTAACCATAGCATGAAACATGTGGATCCAAATCAGCCCCTTATGAAGCAATGCATAAACTAGGGTTTAAGCTTCTGTCACTCTAGCAACCCATCATCTACTTATTACTTCCCAATGCCTTCCTCTAGGCCCAAATAATGGTGAAGTGTTATGTAGTCGACGTTCACATAACACCACTAGAGGTTAGACAACATACATCTTATCAAAATATCGAACGAATACCTAATTCACATGACTACTAATAGCAAGACTTCTCCCTTGTCCTCAGGAACAAACGTAACTACTCACAAAGCATATTCATGTTCATAATCAGAGGGGTAATAATGTGCATATAGGATCTGAACATATGATCTTCCACCAAATAAACCAACTAGCATCGACTACAAAGAGTAATCAACACTACTAGCAACCTACTAGCACCAATCCCGGACTTGGAGACAAGAATTGGTTACAAGAGATGAACTAGGGTTTGGAGATGAGATGGTGCTGGTGAAGATGTTGATGGAAATTGCCCTCTCCCGATGAGAGGAGCGTTGGTGATGACGATGGTGATGATTTCCCCCTCCCGGAGGGAAGTGTCCCCAGCAGAAAAGCTCCGCCAGAGCCCTAGATTGGTTTCGTCAAGGTTCCCCCTCGTGGCGGCGGAGTCTCGTCCCGAAAGGTTCTCCCCTTTTTTTTTCTCATCGAAAGACTTCATATAGGAGAAGATGGGCGTTGGAGAGCCACCAGGGGGCCCACGAGGTAGGGGGCGCGCCCAGGGGGGCGCCCCCCACCCTCGTGAGCAGGGTGTGGGCCCCCTGGCCTTCATCTTTGGCGATGATTTTTATTTATTTATTTCAAGGTATTCCGTGGAGTTTCAGGACTTTTGGAGTTGCGCAGAATAGTCCTTCAATATTTGCTCCTTTTCCAGCCCAGAATTCCAGTTGCCGGCATTCTCCCTCTTCATGTAAACCTTGTAAAATAAGAGA
Organism: Triticum aestivum; assembly: GCF_018294505.1. Taxonomy (NCBI): domain Eukaryota; kingdom Viridiplantae; phylum Streptophyta; class Magnoliopsida; order Poales; family Poaceae; genus Triticum; species Triticum aestivum. The sequence goes on from NC_057801.1 coordinate 723,713,414, forward strand.
GAATAGCCATAAGTATTGTGACATGACGTGAAATAACAGCCCATAATGTAATAAATATTGTCATAAAAGCATGATGCAAAATGGACGTATCAACTCCCCCAAGCTTAGACCTCGCTTGTCCTCAAGCGAAAAGCCGATAACAATAAATATGTCCTCATGTTTAGAGGTAGACCCGTCGATAAAAATAAAATACGGACATGAAAGCATCATGATTATTTCATAACAACAATATAAATAGATTTTGTCATATGATTACTCATGTTCAAGTAGTGATCTATTCACAAAGCCAAAGCATGAATCAGAAACATTATTGGGCACTAACAATTATAATCTCAGTCATTGAAGCAATTGCAATTTATCATAACATCGGAAAGAGTCTATGTCAGAGCTTAAAAGCAAGTCCACATACTCAACTATCATTTAGTCCTTCATAATTGCTAGCACTAACGCGATACTTGTGGTTACGGAGTTTTAATCGGACACAGAGAAAGATAGGGGCTTATAGTTTTGCCTCACAACCTTTTACCTCAAGGGTAATGTCAACAATAACAATTCATGCTCCCCCACATCCAATTAGATATGTATATCATACTCTTTCCAACATGCTGAGCTTGCCAAAGGATAAAATGAAAAAGGAATGGTGAGGATCACGGAGACTCTTGTAAGGTAGAGGATAATAATAAAAGATAGGCCCATCGCAGAGGGAAGCAGAGGTTGTCATGCACGTTTAGGGTTGATGCACAAAGTCTTAATGCAAAAGAACGTCACTTTATATTGCCCCTTGTGTGTGAACCTTTATTATGCAGTCCGTCACTTTTATTGCGTCCACAACAAGTTCATACAAAGCTTATTTCTCTACATTAATAAATCATGCATATTTAGAGAGCAATTTTTATTGCTTGCACCGATGACAACTTACTTGAAGGATCTTACTCAATCCATAGGTAGATATGGTGGACTCTCATGGCAAAACTGGTTTAAGGGTGTTTGGAAGCACAAGTAGTATTTCTACTTGGTGCTAAGAATTTGGCCAGCATGAGGGGGAAAGGCAAGCTCAACACGGTAGAGGATCCATGACAACATACTTTATCTCGAATGTAAGAAAACATAACTCATTATGCTGCCTTCCTTGTCCAACCTCAACTCTTTTAGCATGTCATATTTTAATGAGTCCTCCCAACCATAAAAGATGTCAATGATAATATATCTATATGTAAAACCTCTCTTTCCTTATTACTTCCTATTAATTTCAACGATGACCAAAGCTATATTTGCCAACTCCCAACAACTTTTAATCATCATACTCTCTCTATGTGAAGTTATTACTTTCACTAAGATCAATATGAACTCTTGATTCTTTTTATTCTTTTCTTCTACTTTCCCAAGATCATGGCAAAATACTCAAGCCCTTGACTCAACAGTAATCTTTATTATATAGCTCACGGACTCGATTACAAAGAAGGATCATAAAGCAAAACTCAATACTAGATCATGCCACGACTTTATTCTACTAAATCAAAATACTACTAATAGGATCGAACTAAGAAAAACTGTAAAGGTAGGAGTTGTGATGGTGATACGATACCAGGGCACCTCCCCCAAGCTTGGCAGTTGCCAAAGGGAGTGCCCATACCCATGTGATTATTTCTCCTTCTTTGTTGTTGGTGTAATATTTTTGGCGATGATTCCCCTCAGAATACGGTTCTCCTCCTCGAGCTTATTGGCTTGCTGCTTAAGGTCCATTATTTCCTTGTGAAGCTTCCCTGTTATGGCTAAAGCTCCTTGCACCCAAGGGTGTTGCATAGCTGCAGGAGAACAAGAGACACTCCTCCTCATGTTTTCATAGGAAAGAAATTTAACATTGGAAGGGATAACCGAGTTTGGAATAGCTGAGCTCTGTAGTTCCCCCATTGTAAATCCAGCTCGGAGGCGAGAGGTAACTTCTTGATCTTCCATGGCATCTACTCTCATCAGGTCAGCCTCCATATCTTCCTCCGTTGCCGGCCCAAAGTGTTCAACGTCGCCGTTTACCGTTGGTTCCAGTGCCGGGTTAGATACCCGGCTTTCCCCGACTGACTCTTGAGAAGACATCTTGCTTTAATCTGCAACAGCAACAGCTCGAAACAAAAACAGAAGAGATTTGCGTGATACGAGAGTCAAAACCTTCGAGAGTATATATAATGAATTTTTACCGACCAAAATATGTATCGTGCAAGGAAACGGAGTCCGGAGGGCACACGGGGTGCTCACGAGGTAGGGGGCGCGCCCAGGGGGTAGGGCGCGCCCTCCACCCTCGTGGAGGCCTCGTGTCCTCCCCGGACTGCTGCTTATTTTTTTATTTTTCTAAATATTCCAAAACGGAGAAATATTGCCTTAAAAATTATTTTGGAGTCGGTTTACTTACCGTACCACATACCTATTCCTTTTCGGAGTCTGGAACGTTCGGGTAAGTGTCCTTTATGTACTCCTCCAGGGTCACGGTTTCAATAATATTAGTTTCAACATTTATAGGATTACCTGAGATATAGTGTTTGATCCTTTGACCATTTACCACCTTCGGATTTGTGCCTGCGAAGTTGTTGATTTTTATGGCACCGAAACGATAGACCTCCTCGATAACGTAGGGACCTTCCCATTTAGAGAGAAGTTTTCCTGCAAAAAATCTTAAATGAGAGTTGTATAGCAACACATAATCACCTACATTAAACTCACACTTTTGTATCCTTTTGTCATGCCATCTTTTAACTTTTTCTTTAAACAACTTGGCATTTTCATATGCTTGGGCTCTCCATTCATCAAGTGAGCTAATATCAAATAACCTCTTCTCACCGGCAAGTTTGAAATCATAGTTGAGCTCTTTAATAGCCCAATATGCCTTATGTTCTAGTTTGAGAGGTAAGTGACAAGCTTTTCCATAGACCATTTTGTACGGAGACATACCCATAGGATTTTTATAAGCAGTTCTATAGGCCCATAATGCATCATCAAGTTTCTTGGACCAATTCTTTCTAGACCTATTGACAGTCTTTTGTAAAATTAATTTGAGCTCCCTATTGCTCAATTCTACTTGACCACTAGACTGAGGGTGATAAGGAGATGTAATCCTATGATTACCGTCATATTTAGCAAGCATCTTACGGAAAACACCATGAATTAAGTGTGAACCACCATCAGTCATTAAATACCTAGGGACTCCAAACCTCGGAAAAATAACTTCCTTAAGCATTTTAATAGAAGTGTTATGATCAGCACTACTAGTTGGAATAGCTTCCACCCACTTAGTAATGTAATCAACAGTAACTAAAATATGAGTGTAACCATTAGAGGCAGGAAAAGGTCCCATATAATCAAAGCCCCAAACATCAAATGGCTCAATAACAAGCGAATAATTCATAGGCATTTCTTGACGTCTACTAATATTACCAATTCTTTGACATTCATCACAAGATAAGACAAACTTACAGGCATCTTTGAAGAGAGTAGGCCAATAAAACCCGGATTGCAATACCTTATGTGCAGTTCTATCTCCAGCATGGTGTCCTCCATAAGCTTTGGAGTGACACTTGTGTAGGATCTGTTCCTGTTCATGCTCAGGTACACAACGTCTAATAACACCATCTACTCCTTCTTTATAAATATGTGGATCATCCCAAAAGTAATGTCGCAAGTCATAGAAAAACCTTTTCTTTTGCTGGTATGTGAAGCTAGGTGGTATGAATTTAGCAACAATATAATTAGCATAATCAGCATACCAAGGAGTGATGCGAGAAGTACTTATGACATTTAATTGCTCATCAGGAAAGCTATCATCAATAGGTAGTGGGTCATCAAGAACATTCTCTAGCCTAGACAGGTTGCCTGCAACGGGGTTCTCAGCTCCCTTTCTATCAACAATATGTAAATCAAACTCTTGAAGCAAGAGAACCCATCTAATGAGTCTAGGTTTTGCATCTTTCTTTTCCATCAGATATTTAATAGCAGCATGATCAGTGTGAATAGTAACTTTGGAATCAACAATATAAGGTCTAAACTTATCACAAGCAAACACCACTGCTAAAAATTCCTTTTCGGTAGTAGCATAATTTCTTTGAGCACTATCTAGAGTCTTACTAGCATAATGGATAACATTTAGTTTCTTATCAACTCTCTGCCCTAGAACATCACCTACAGCATAATCACTAGCATCACACATAATTTCAAAGGGTAAATTCCAATCAGGTGGCTGAATAACAGGTGCAGAGACTAGTGCTTTCTTAAGTATTTCAAATGCTTCTACACAATCATCATCAAAGACAAACGGTACATCTTTTTGTAATAAATTAGTCAGAGGCCGAGAGATTTTTGAGAAGTCCTTAATGAACCTCCTATAAAATCCGGCGTGACCAAGGAAACTTCTTATACCTTTGATGTCCTTTGGACATGGCATCTTTTAGATAGCATCAACCTTGGCTTTATCAACTTCAATACCTCTTTCAGAGACCTTGTGCCCCAAGACAATATCTTCATTAACCATAAAGTGGCACTTTTCCCAATTCAAAACAAGATTAGTTTCTTCACATCTCTGCAAAACTCGATCAAGATTGCTTAAGCAATCATCAAAAGAGGAACCATAGACGGAAAAGTCATCCATGAAAACCTCACAAATCTTTTCGCAGAAGTCAGAGAATATAGCCATCATGCATCTTTGAAAGGTAGCAGGTGCATTACATAAACCAAAAGGCATACGTCTCTAAGCAAAAGTACCAAAAGGGCATGTAAAAGTAGTCTTTGATTGGTCTTTAGCCGACACAGGTATTTGAGAGAAACCAGAATAACCATCTAGAAAGCAATAATGTGTATGTTTGCATAACCTTTCTAGCATTTGGTCAATGAAAGGTAAGGGGTAATGATCTTTCTTAGTAGCTTTATTTAATTACAGAAATCAATTACCATCCTATAACCTGTGATAATTCTTTGAGGGATCAATTCATCTTTATTATTAGGGACAACTGTAATACCTCCCTTCTTAGGAACACAATGGACATGACTTACCCACTGACTATCAGTAACAGGATAAATTACACCTGCCTCCAGAAGCTTGAGTATTTCTTTTCTTACCACTTCTTTCATTTTAGGATTCAAACATCGTTGAGGATCACAAACTGGTTTGGCATCAGCTTCCAAATTTATCTTATGTTGACATAGAGTGGGACTACTGCCCTTAAGATCATCCAGAGTATATCCAATAGCAGCACGATGCTTCTTCAGAGTTTTCAATAATCTTTCTTCTTCGTGCTCTGAAAGGTTAGCGCTAATATTAACAGGATATATTTTATTTTCATCAAGATAAGCATATTTAAGATTATTAGGCAACGGTTAAGCTCAAACACTGGATCACCCTTGGGTGGAGGAGGATCCCCTAGGATTTCAACAGGCAAATTGTGTTGCAGAATAGGTTCCTGTTTAAAGAATACTTCATCTATTTCCCTTCTTTCATTCATGAACATATCATTTTCATGATCTAGCAGATAGTGTTCTAAAGGATCACTAGGAGGTACAACAATAGAAGCAAGACCAATAATTTCATCCTTACTAGGCAATTCTTCCTCACGGTGTTTTTTTACTAAATTTAGAGAAATTAAACTCGTGAACCATATTATCCAAGCCAATAGTAACAACATTCTTTTCGCAGTCTATCTTAGCATTAACAACACTCAAGAAGGGTCTACCAAATATAATGGGACAAAAGCTATCTTGCGGGGAACTAAGAACAAGAAAATCAGCAGGATATTTAGTTTTCCCACACAAGACTTCAACATCTCTAACAATTCCCACTGGTGAAATAGTATCCCTATTGGCGAGTTTAATTGTAACATCAATTTCTTCTAACTCAACGGGTGCAATATCATGCATAATTTCTTTGTATAAGTCATAAGGTATAACACTAGCACTAGCACCCATATCACATAAGCCATGATAACAATGATCTCCCATTTTGACAGAAATAACAGGCACGCCTACCACAGGTCTATGTTTATCTCTATCACAAGGTTTAGCAATTCTAGCAGTTTCACCAGTGAATTGAATAACATGCCCATCAATATTATCCGACAAGAGATCTTTAACAATAGCAATATTGGGTTCTACTTTGACTTGCTCAGGGGGTGTATAAGTCCTAGTATTGCTTTTACGAACAACAGTTGAAGCTTTAGCATGATCCTTCATTCTAGCAGGAAAAGGAGGTTTCTCAACATAAGTAGTAGGAACAATAGGATCATTATAAGTGACAGTATTTTCTTCAACTTTAATAGGTGAAGCTACTTTTACTTCTATGGGAGGATGATATTTAAACCACTTCTCCTTGGGGAGATCAACATAAGTAGCAAAAGATTCACAAAAAGAAGCTACTATCTCAGAGTCAAGTCCATATTTAGTGCTAAACATACGGAAAATATCGGTATCCATAAAAGATTTAACACAATCAAACTTAGGTGTCATACCTGACTCCTTACCTTCGTCGAGGTCCCAATCTTCAGAGTTGCATTTAATTCTATCCAATAAATTCCATCCAAATTCAATAGACTTCATCATAAAAGAGCCAACACAAGAAATATCGAGCATGGTGCGATTATTATCCAAAAGCCGAGCATAAAAATTCTGGAGAATTGTCAATTTTGAGAGCTCATGATTGGGGCATGAATATAACATTGATTTAAGCCTCCCCCAAGCTTGAGCGATGCTTTCTCCTTCACGAGGCCAAAAATTATATATGTAATTGCGATCACGATGAACAAGATGCATAGGGTAATACTTTTGATGAAATTCCAATTTCACTCTTTTATAGTTCCATGATCTCGTATCATCACATAGCCTATACCATGTCAATGTGTCTCCCTCCAAAGATAAAGGGAAAGCCTTCTTATTAACAACATCATCGGGTATACCTGCAAGCTTAAATAGTCCACAAATATCATCCACAAAGCGTAGATGTTCGTCAGGATGCTTTGTTCCATCTCCTGCGCAAAGTGTTAGCTAGCAGTTTTTCCATCATACCCAAAGGAATTCCAAAAGGAGTTTCATTTTCAATAGGTTCAGTTGGTTCAGTAGGTTGAGGAGCAACTCTTGGCTCAACTGGATGGGGTGAAGATACCCCGAACAAGCCCCTCAGACAATTACTTTCCATGGTAACAAGTGACAGAAAATTTCAGCACACTAAATAAATTTTCCGTTACCAAATTCCACCTACCAAAGGCGCTTCACTCCCCGGCAACGGCGCCAGAAAAGAGTCTTGATGACCCACAAGTATAGGGGATCTATCGTAGTCCTTTCGATAAGTAAGAGTGTCGAACCCAACGAGGAGCAGAAGGAAATGATAAGCGGTTTTCAGCAAGGTATTCTCTGCAAGTACTGAAATAAGTGGTAACAGATAGTTTTGTGATAAGATAAATTGTAACGAGCAACAAGTAATAAAAGTAAATAAGGTGCAGCAAGGTGGCCCAATCCTTTTTGTAGCAAAGGACAAGCCTGGACAAACTCTTATGATAGTAAAAGCGCTCCCCGGGACACATGGGAATATCGTCAAGCTAGTTTTCATCACGCTCATATGATTCGCGTTCGGTACTTTGATAATTTGATATGTGGGTGGACCGGTGCTTGGTTACTGCCCTTACTTGGACAAGCATCCCACTTACGATTAACCTCTATTGCAAGCATCTGCAACTACAACAAAAGTATTAAGGTAAACCAAACCATAGCATGAAACATGTGGATCCAAATCAGCCCCTTACGAAGCAACGCATAAACTAGGGTTTAAGCTTCTGTCTCTCTAGCAACCCATCATCTACTTATTACTTCCCAATGCCTTCCTCTAGGCCCAAATAATGGTGAAGTGTTATGACGTTCACATAACACCACTAGAGGTTAGACAACATACATCTTATCAAAATATCGAACGGATACCAAATTCACATGACTACTAATAACAAGACTTCTCCCTTGTCCTCGGGAACAAATGTAACTACTCACAAAGCATATTCATGTTCATAATCAGAGGGGTAATAATGTGCATATAGGATCTGAACATATGATATTCCACCAAATAAACCAACTAGCATCAACTACAAAGAGTAATCAACACTACTAGCAACCTACTAGCACCAATCCCCGACTTGGAGACAAGAATTGGATACAAGAGATGAACTAGGGTTTGGAGATGAGATGGTGCTGGTGAAGATGTTGATGGATATTGCCCTCTCCCGATGAGAGGAGCGCTGGTGATGACGATGGTGATGATTTCCCCCTCCAGGCGGGAAGTGTCCCCAGCAGAAAAGCTCCGCCAGAGCCCTAGATTGGTTCCGCCAAGGTTCCGCCTTGTGGCGGCGGAGTCTCGTCCCGAAAGGTTCTCCCCTATTTTTTTCTCATTGAAAGACTTTATATAGGAGAAGATGGGCGTTGGAGAGCCACCAGGGGGCCCACGAGGTAGGGGGCGCGCCCAGGGGGGCCCACCCTCATGAGCAGGGTGTGGGTCCCCTGGCCTTCATCTTTGGCGAAGATTTTTATTTATTTATTTCAAGGTATTCCGTGGAGTTTCAGGACTTTTGGAGTTGCGCAGAATGTTCCTTCAATATTTGCTCCTTTTCCATCCCAGAATTCCAACTGCCGACATTCTCCCTCTTCATGTAAACCTTGTAAAATAAGAGAGAATAGGCATAAGTATTGTGACATAACGTGAAATAACAGCCCATAATGCAACAAATATTGTCATAAAAGCATGATGCAAAATGGACGTATCAGTGTGTGTGTGTGTCGCAGGGTCCTCTGTGGCGGATGTAATTTAAGTGTGCATGGCTTCATCATAGAGAGGTGATGTGTATGGCAAAGGCCACCAACGATGGGGTGCGAGAGAGAAAATGCCCGTAGAGAGGGAACAGAAGGTGTGTGCGCGTGAGAGGAGTCAACATCGAGAGAACGTGTTTGTTCGAGAGACACCGAGGAAGACTACTATATATTGATGGTGCATGTAGGCGGGAATTAAACAAAGGGATGGTATT
>NC_057801.1:723722630-723732134 GCF_018294505.1 Triticum aestivum
GGGGGGTAGCTAGAAGGAGATTGTTAAGTGTGAGTGTGTGTTTTACCCATCCAGGCGGAAGTTATGTGCACAAAAGAGGAGAACGATTCGATGTGGCGTTAGGATTGAGGGTAATTAACTACGTATGGAGACATAGAGACCTTGAACGTGCATGTGTGAGAGGTATACATGTATACGTGGGATGTGTGTGTGTGTGCGCGCGCGCATGATCGAGATAAAAGAAAGAAGACATAAGTCATAAGATCAACGACATGGGAGAGACGGATCGGTATGACAACATGCATGCATGTGAGAATGCAGGGAAGAAGGCCCGACAATTGAGCATGTGTTTTTGTCTTTAAGAGATAGTGGCGTGGGCTAGAGCATGCATCTATGGCGAGCAGAGGGAGTGAGGCATGATATCCCACAAGTGTAGGGGATCACAACAGCTTTCGAGGGTGAAGTACAACCCAAATTTATTGATTCGACACAAGGGGAGCCAAAGAATATTATTGAGTATTAGCAGTTGAGTTGTCAATTCAACCACACCTGGATAACTTAGTATCTGCAGCAAAGTATTTAGTAGCAAGAGTGGTATGATAGTAATGGTAACAGTAGCAATAGTAAAGATAAATGTTTTTGGGCTTTTGTAATAGTTGTAACAGTAGCAACGGAAAAGTAAATAAGCGAAGAACAATATATGAAAAGCTCATAGGCAATGGATCAGTGATGGATAATTATGCCGGATGCGATTCCTCATGCAATAGTTATAACATATGGTGATATAGAGCTAGCTCCATTTCATCAATGTAATGTAGGCATGTATTCCGTAAATAGTCATACGTGCTTATGGAAAAGAACTTGCATGACATCTTTTGTCCTACCCTCCCGTGGCAGCGGGGTCCTAGTGGAAACTAAAGGATATTAAGGCCTCCTTTTAATAGAGAATCAGACCAAAGCATAACACACGGTGAATACATGAACTCCTCAAACTACGGTCATCACCGAGAAGTGTCCCGATTATTGTCACTTCGGGGTTGTCGGATCATAACACATAATAGGTGACTATAGACTTGCAAGATAGGATCAAGAACACACATATATTGATGAAAACATAATAGGTTCAGATCTGAAATCATGGCACTCGGGCCCTAGTGACAAGCATTAAGCATAGCAAAGTCATAGCAACATCAATCTCAGAATATAGTGGATACTAGGGATCAAACCCTAACAAAACTAACTTGATTACATGGTAAATCTCATCCAACCCATCACCGCCCAGCAAGCCTATGATGGAATTACTCACACACGGTGGTGAGCATCATGAAATTGGTGATGGAGGATGGTTGATGATGATGACGGCGACGAATCCCCCTCTCCAGAGCCCCGAACGGACTCCAGATCAGCCCTCCCGAGAGAGATTAGGGCTTGGCGGCGGCTCCGTATTGTAAAATGCGATGAAACTTTCTCCCTAATTTTTTTCTCTGCGAGACGGTATATATGGAGTTGGAGTTGAGGTCGGAGGAGGTCCGGGGGGCCCATGAGATAGGGGCGCGCCCTAGGGGGGGCACGCCCCCCTGTCTCGTGGACAGGCCTTGGGCCCCCTGGCCCTGATTCTTTCGCCAAAAATTCTTATTAATCCTGAAAAGTCCCTCCGTGGATTTGCAGGTCATTCCGAGAACTTTTCTTTTCTACACATAAAACAACATCATGGTAGTTCTGCTGGAAACAACGTCAGTCCGGGTTAGTTTCATTCAAACCATGCAAGTTAGAGTCCAAAACAAGGGCAAAAGTGTTTGGAAAAGTAGATACGTTGGAGACGTCTCAACTCCCCCAAGCTTAAACCTTTGCTTCTCCTCAAGCAATTCAGTTGATAAAGTGAAAGTGAAAAAAGAAAAACTTTTACAAACTCTGTTTGCTCTTGTTGTTGTAAACATGAAAAGCCAGCATTCAAGTTTCAGCAAATATTATGAACTAACCATACTCACAATAACACAAAGGTATCACAATTACTCATATCAATAGCATAATCAGCTAGCGAGCGATAATAATAAAACTCGGATGACAACACTTTCTCAAAATAATCATAACATGATATAACAAAATGGTATCTCGCTAGCCCTTTCTGAGACCACAAAACATAAATGCAGAGCACCTTTAAAGATCAAGGACTAACTAAACATTGTAATTCATGGTAAAAGAGATCCAGTCAAGTCATACCCAATATAAACCAATAAGAATGAATGCAAATGACAGTGTGCTCTCCAGCGGGTGCTTTTAATAAGAAGGGTGATGACTCAACATAAAAGTAAATAGATAGGCCCTTCGCAGAGGGAAGCAGGGATTTGTAGAGGTGCCAGAGCTCGATTTTAAAATAGAGATTGAATAACATTTTGAACGGCATACTTTTGCTGTCGACGCAACACCTATGAGATGGCTATATCTTCCACACTAAATGCATTATAGGCAGTTCCCAAACAGAATGGTAAAGGTTTATACTCCCCTAACCACCAACAAGCATCAATCCATGGCTTGCTCGAAACAACGAGTGCCTCCAACATACAACAGCCCTGGGGGAGTTTTGTTTAATTATTTTGATTTGCTTTGATCTTTTTGGATCATGGGACTGGGCATCCCGGTTACCGGCCCTTTCTCGTGAATAAGGAGCGGAGTCCACTCCTCTGAGAATAACCCACCTAGCATGGAATATATAGGCTGCCCTAGTTGTTACATGAGCAGCTCGATCATACAAAAAAGAATTTCATTTGAAGGTTTGGAGTTTGGTACATACAAATTTACTTGGAACGGCAGGTAGATACCGCATATAGGAAGGTATAGTGGACTCATATGAAACAAGTTTGGGGTTTAAGGGGTTTGGATGCACAAGTAGTATTCCCGCTTAGTACAGGTGAAGGCTAGCAAAAGACTGGGAAGCGACCAACTAAGAGAGCGACAACAGTCGTAAGCATGCATTAAAATTAATTCACACCAAGTACAAGCATGAGTAGGATATACTCCACCATGAACATAAATATCATGAAGGCTGCGTTGATTTGATTCAACTACATGCGTGAACATGTGCCAAGTCGAGTCACTCAATTCATTTAAAGGAGGATACCATCCCATCATACCACATCATAATCATTCTAATAGCATGTTGGCACGCAAGGTAAACCATTATAACTCATAGCTAATCAAGCATGACACAAGTAACTATAATCTCTAAATGTCATTGCAAATATGTTTACTTCATAATAGCTGACTCGGGAACGATGAATCATCATATTTACAAAAACAAGAGAGGTCGAGTTCATACCAGCTTTTCTCATCCCAATAAGTCCATCATATATCATCATTATTGCCTTTCACTCGCACGACCGAACGACATGTATAATAATAAGAGTGTACGTGCATTGGACTAAGCTGGAATCTGCAAGCATTCAACTCAAGAGAGAAGACAAGTAATATGGGCTCTAAATATAAACAATCATGCATATGAGAGCCACTAAGCAATTTAAATATGGTCTTCTCGACCCCCAAAGGAAAGAAAAGAAAATAAAACTATTCACATGGGAAAGCTCCCAACAAGTAAAAGAAGAACTAGAAATATTTTTGGTTTTTTCATTTTAATTTCTACTACAAGCAAGGAAATTAAACTAAGTAATTTTTTTGTTTCTTCTCAAGGTTTATCAAACACACAAGAAGAAAACTAGAAAAAGGAATTACTAACATGGATAATACAATGAAAGAGTATGAGCACCGACGACTAGTATGTGAACATGAATGTAGAGTCGGTGAGAAATACGTACTCCCCCAAGCTTAGGCTTTTGGCCTAAGTTGGTTTAATACCAAGGACCGCCTGGCTGATATCCATAAGTGAAACTCGGGTTGTACTGAGAGGCAGAGGCAACAACCTCCTGGGCAGCAGCGTGTTGGCGAGCTGCCTCCATTCCCCTCTCGTATTCAGTGGCTTCTTCCTTGGTGACAACATATCTTCCTCTTGCCTGAAAATCAAAAAGGTAGGGAGCAGGGAGAGTGACAGGGACGACGTTGCGTCTGTCATAGATTAGTCGATAATGGAGGAATTGTACATTCCTCTCAAGAAAATGATGACTAAACATAGATTCTTTATCCAAATAAACAAGAGGCATTATCATATCTCCTTCTCGCGGGGCTATATCAAGAAAATTAGCCACACAGGTTGCATAAATTCCTCCAAAGAAATTTCCCTTTCTACTATTATTCTGCAACCTACGTGCAACAATTGCCCCCAAGTTATAACCTTTATAACCTGACACAGCACTCTTGAGGACACAGAGATCAGGTGCACACATGTGAGATACCTTGTCCTTACCGTTAATGCTTCTACCAATAAATAGAGCAAGGTAATGTAAAGCAGGAAAATGAATGCTCCCTATGGTAGCGTGTGCTACGTCCCTAGATTCTCCCACAGTAATATTCACAAGGAAATCTCTAAATTCAGATTTGGAGGATCATTAATATTACCCCACTGCGGGAGTTTGCAAGCAGTTGTAAAATCCTCCGAGTCCATGGTGTAAGATGTATCATAAATATCAAATAGGACACTAGGAGAATTACGTGTACAATTATATTTAAACCTCCGCACAAAGGAATCAGTCAATTGAGAGTACTGAGGACACTTATCTTGTAAGAAGTCCTCCAGCTCAGCATTACGCACATACGCGTCGAATTCCTCCTTGAAGCCTGCTTCAATCATAAAATCATCGGATGGCCACTCACAGGATCGTACACATGCATTCCTCGGCAATTCAACATCTTGCTCATGTATAGCAATCCTTGGCCCTTTCTTTGCCGAGGAACCACCTTGATACATTCTCCTAAGCATATTTCTTTTTCTGAAAATTTCTGAAATTTTAGTAACTTCAAAATAAAAGTGCATAAAACTAAACAAGATTGATAGCAACTACTCCTACAAGTGCCTAGAGCCTATATCATGCATTAAAATTACTTGGAACCTCGAAAATTTAACATGCAAGCTCAAGAACAGGGTCACCAAGACAGCGAGGATTTGCAATGAATAAAGCACTAGAACAAAAACTAATTGGACCAATGGAGGAGTCACATACCAAGCAACTATCTCCCAAAGCAGTTTTGTGAATGGAGCTTTGAGCTAAGAGATCAAAAATCGCAGCAAAATGAGCTAGAACTTGGGCTTGAGCTGGATGGGGATTTTTTTGGGTAGAAGATGGAGTGTGTGGGTGCTGGCATAAGTGGAGGAGAGCCACCAGAGGCCCACAAGACAGGGGGCGCACCCTACAGGGGGGAGCTCCCTCCTCTCTCGTGGGCTGGTGCTTGGCCCTCCTGCAGTGTTTTCAGTGCCTAAAATCCTCAAATATTCCAGAAAAAATCATACTAAATTTACAGGGCATTTGGAGCACTTTTATTTTCGGACTATTTTTTATTGCATGGATAAATCAGAAAACAGACAGATAATATTATTTTTGCTTTATTTCTTCTAATTAACAAAAGGTAAAAAAAGGGTACAGAGGGTTGTGCTTTCTAGTTTCATCCATCTCGTGATCATCAAAATGAATCCACTAACAAGGTTGATCAAGTCTTGTTAACAAACTCATTCCGAATAACACGGAACTGGAGAAATTTTGAATAACACTAAGTTACCTCAACGAGGATATGAAAATCCCCAACAATAAGAATATCATACTTTTTCTTAACAGTAGGGAGAGGAAATTCAAAACCTCCAAAAATGATAGTTGGAACTTTTTCAGTAGAGTTGATGCTATGAACTTGAGATTGTTTCCTCGGAAAGTGCACCGTATGCTCATTGCCATTAACATGAAAAGTGACATTGCCTTTGTTGCAATCAATAACAGCCCCTGCAGTATTAAGAAAAGGTCTACCAAGGATAATAGACATACTATCGTCCTCGGGAATATCAAGAATAACAAAGTCCGTTAAGATAGTGACATTTGCAACCACAACAGGCACATCCTCACAAATACCGACAGGTATAGCAGTTGATTTATCAACCATTTGCAAAGATATTTCAGTAGGTGTCAACTTATTCAATTCAAGTCTACGATATAAAGAGAGAGGCATAACACTAACACCGGCTCCAAGATCACATAAAGCAGTTCTAACATAATTTCTTTTAATGGAGCATGGTATAGTTGGAACACCCGGATCTCCAAGTTTCTTTGGTATTCCACCCTTAAAAGTGTAATTGGCAAGCATGGTGGAAATTTCAGCTTCCGGTATCTTTCTTTTATTTGAGATGATATCCTTCATGTATTTAGCATAAGGATTTACTTTAAGCATATCAGTTAAGCGCATACGTAAGAAAATAGGTCTAATCATTTCAGCAAAGCGCTCAAAATCCTCATCATCTTTTGACTTGGATGGTTTAGGAGGAAAGGGCATGGGTTTCTGAACCCATGGTTCTCTTTCTTTACCGTGCTTCCTAGCAACAAAATATCTCTTATCATAACCTTGGTTTCTTAATTGTGGATTATCAAGATCAACAGCAGGTTCAATCTCTACATCATTGTTATTACTAGGTTGAGCATCTACATGAACATCATTATTAGCTTTATCATCAGATTCATGTTCATCTCCGGATTGTGTTTCAGCATCAGAGATAGAAGTATTATTGGGATTCTCAAGTGTTTCAACATTAGGTTCACTAGAAGTTTGCAAAGTCCTATCATTCTTCTTTTTCTTCTTCTTAGAAGAACTAGGAACATCTAGATTATTATTCTGAGAATCTTGTTCGATTCTTTTAGGGTGGCCTTCAGGATACAAAGGTTCCTGAGTCATTCTACCAGTTCTAGTAGCCACTCTAACAGCAAAGTCATTTTTATTATTCAATTCCTCAAGCAAATCATTTTGAGCCTTGAGCACTTGCTCAGCTTGAGTAGCAACCATAGAAGCATATTTGCTAACACGGTGAAGTTCATCTTTAACTCTAGCCAGATTATCACCTATGCATCCTATCTCGAGAGCATTATTCTTTAACTCTCTACCAACATAAGCATTAAAACTTTCTTGTCTAGCCATAAAGTCATCAAATTCATCTAAGCAAGGGCTATGAAATTTAGTAGAGGGTATTTCATCTTTATCATATCTATAGAGAGAATTTACCTTTACTACATGTGTCGGGTTATCAAGACACTGTGGTTCTTCAGGCGGTATATTCAGACCATGTATTTCTTCAATAGGAGGTAAATTCTTAACATCTTCAGCTTTAATACCTTTTTCTTTCATTGATTTCTTTGCCTCTTGCATATCTTCAGGACTGGGGAATAAAACACCTCTCTTCTTCGGAGGGGGTTTGGGAATAGGCTTAGGAATTGGCTCAATTGGTTCAGGAATTTCTTCAGGAACTGGCTCGGGAAGAGTCCAATTATTTTCATTAGTCAACATATTATTCAATAATATTTCAGCTTTGTCGATTGTTCTTTCCCTGAAAACACAACCAGCACAACTATCCAAGTGGTCCTTGGAAGCATCGGTTAGTCCATTATAAAAGATATCAAGTATTTCATTTTTCTTAAGATGATGATCAGGCAAAGCATAAAGCAACCGGAGAAGCCTCCCCCAAGCTTGTGGAAGACTCTCTTCTTTGGTTTACACAAAATTATATATTTCCCGCAAGGCAGCTTGTTTCTTATGAGCAGGGAAATATTTAGCAGAGAAGTAATAAATCATATCCTGGGGACTACGCACACAACCAGGAGCAAGAGAATTATACCAAGTCTTAGCATCACCCTTTAATGAGAACGGAAATATCTTAAGGATATATAAATAGCGAGACTTCTCATCATGAGTAAATAGGGTGGCTATATTATTCAACATGGTAAGATGTGCCACCACAGTTTCAGATTCAAGGCCATAAAAAGGATCAGATTCAACTAAGGTAATAATATCAGGATCAACAGAGAATTCATAATCCTTATCAGTAACACAGATAGGTGAAGTGGCAAAAGTAGGATCGGTTTTCATTATAGCATTAAGAGATTGCTGCTTCCATTTAGCTAATAATTTTTTAAGATCATATCTATCATTGCAAGCAAGAATAGCTTCAGCAGCTTCTTTGTTCATAACATAACCCTTAGGAACAACAGGTAAAACATAATCATTGGGGGAACGGTCATCATCACTATCATCAATAGCATCTTCAATATTTTCATTCCCCCTAACTCTAGCAAGTTGTTCATCTAAAAATTCACCTAAAGGCAAAGTAGTATCACGCACAGAAGTAGTTTCATCATAAGTATCATGCAAAGCAGAGGTGGCATCATCGATAACATGCGACATGTCAGAATTCATAGCAATAGCAGGTTTAGGTGTCGCAAGCCTACTAATAACGGAAGGAGAATCTAGTGCAGAGCTAGATGGCAGTTCCTTACCTCCCCTCGTAGTTGAGGGAAAAATCTTGGTCTTAGCGTCTTTCAAGTTCTTCATAGTGATAAACAGATATAAATCCCAAGTGACTCAGAGAATAAAGCTATGCTCCCCGGCAACGGCGCCAGAAATTAGTCTTGATAACCCACAAGTGTAGGGGATCGCAACAGCTTTCGAGGGTGAAGTACAACCCAAATTTATTGATTCGACATAAGGGGAGCCAAAGAATATTCTTGAGTATTAGCAGTTGAGTTGTCAATTCAACCACACCTGGATAACTTAGTATCTGCAGCAAAGTATTTAGTAGCAAGAGTGGTATGATAGTAATGGTAACAGTAGCAACAGTAAAGATAAATGTTTTTGGCTTTTTGTAATAGTTGTAACAGTAGCAACGGAAAAGTAAATAAGCGAAGAACAATATATGAAAAGCTCATAGGCAATGGATCAGTGATGGATAATTATGCCGGATGCGATTCCTCATGCAATAGTTATAACATAGGGTGATATAGAACTAGCTCTAGTTCATCAATGTAATGTAGGCATGTATTCCATGAATAGTCATACGTGCTTATGGAAAAGAACTTGCATGACATCTTTTGTCCTACCCTCCCGTGGCAGCGGGGTCCTAGTGGAAACTAAGGGATATTAAGGCCTCCTTTTAGTAGAGAACCGGACCAAAGCATTAACACATGGTGAATACATGAACTCCTCAAACTACGGTCATCACCGAGAAGTGTCCCGATTATTGTCACTTCGGGGTTGTCGGATCATAACACATAATAGGTGACTATAGACTTGCAAGATAGGATCAAGAACACACATATATTGATGAAAACATAATAGGTTCAGATCTGAAATCATGGCACTCGGGCCCTAGTGACAAGCATTAAGCATAGCAAAGTCATAGCAACATCAATCACATAGTGGATACTAGGGATCAAACCCTAACAAAATTAACTTGATTACATGGTAAATCTCATCCAACCCATCACCGTCCAGCAAGCCTACGATGGAATTACTCACACATGGCGGTGAGCATCATGAAATTGGTGATGGAGGATGGTTGATGATGACGACAGTGATGAATCCCCCTCTCCGGAGCCCCGAACGGACTCCATATTA
>NC_057801.1:723732348-723765285 GCF_018294505.1 Triticum aestivum
GAGAGAGATTAGGGCTTGGCGGCAGCTCCGTATGGTAAAACGTGATGAAACTTTCTCCCTGATTTTTTTCTCCGCGAGACGGTATATATGGAGTTGGAATTGAGGTCGGAGGAGGTCCGGGGGGGCCCATGAGATAGGGGGCGCGCCCTAGGGGGGGCGCCCCCTGTCTCATGGACAGGCCTTGGGCCCCCTGGCCCTGATTCTTTCACCAAAAATTCTTATTAATTCTGAAAAGTCCCTCCGTGGATTTGCAGGTCATTCCGAGAACTTCTCTTTTCTACACATAAAACAACATCATGGTAGTTCTGCTGAAAACAACGTCAGTCTGGGTTAGTTTCATTCAAATCATGCAAGTTAGAGTCCAAAACAAGGGCAAAAGTGTTTGGAAAAGTAGATACGTTGGAGACGTATCAAGGCACACTGATTGTGCAAAAGAGATCAACCTATAAATGCATATGTATGGAGAGACGTATATAATGTGGGTGATAGGAAGCAAGACTCTGTGCGAGAAAGAAATGTTGATGGAGAAACTACAGATAGATACAGAGATGGAGATGCTAGCTAGAGGGAGATACGCTAGTTTGAGTGTTGGAGATGACCGTCGGGTGGTTCAGAGGGTGAAGTTATATATGTGTGTGAGAGGGCACTTGACTAGATGTAGAGAGAAACATATGTAGTGTGCGTGATAGGAATCAAGAGTGAGGGTGAGAAAGAAGGTTGATGGAGAAACAGATAAATAGAAAGATAATGATGCTAGCTAGTGTGCGTTAGAGATAGGAGTCGAGTGGATCAGAAGGCTGAGTTATGTGTGTGGGTGTGAGAGAGATAGAGAGAGGGTGCATGTGAGTCACATACAAACAGATAGCAGAGAGAAATGAGATCCCGAGAGACAGAATTTTTTGTCTGCGAGAGAGAAAGATATTTCACAACGAGTGTTGAGGATATAACTACTTGTGTAAGCCGCCCAGAAGGGGCCAGGTTATGCAAGGAAGACTCATCAGAAGAAGCCCAAGACCAAGCAAGAAGATGGCGGTTCAATAGAGGGTCTAAAGCCCACCAGTGACTTGAGGCCCGTCGTAGTAAACCGCCATAATGGCATGACTTCTGTTGTAAGGTAGATTTAACTAGTCACCGAGCCAGACACTGTTTATGAATCGGCCGGGACTCTGTAGGCCGCAGGGCGTCTGCCCTTGTATATAAGGGGACGACCCGCTGGTGGTTTAGGGTAAGAAACAACTGATCAAGAACTGGGCATAGCGTATCTCACTCCCTGGTCATCGAAACATCAAGCAATACCAACCCAACTAGACGTAGGCCTTACCTTCATCGTAAGGGGCCAAACTAGTATAAACTTCCCGTGTCTCTTGTCCCAATTCACCCCTTCAAGCTTCCTAGTGCAATGGCTCCGCAATTAAGTCCTTTCACTAGGACATCTGACGTGACAATTCCATGATAGTTGGCTCCCACCGTGGGGCCATCGCACAGTGGATTTGAGTTCTTGAAGGGCAACTTCGAAGGGCTCAAGGGATACGCAGTGGGCCGGATGACCAAGAGTCGTCGCGACAAGATCTACATCGACGATGAAGGCTGGGGCCCCGACGCCGGCTCAATTGAGTACGGGTACCGAGTCCCCTTCGGCGGAATCCACGTCTTCATCGGCCGGATTGGTGAGCCGGGCCCTGAGCCAGACAACTGCGCCGACCTCGTCGAGATGGCTCAGGGTGCAAGACCCGCCTGAGTCCAACCTGGCATGAAGCGTGTCTTTGTGGGCTGCATCCGCGGAGAAGAACGTTCTGAAGGATCTAAAGATGGTGGTGAGACGGTCGTCCTTTCCGACGGTGATTCGTCCGCCGGTTCAACAGATTCTTTTTTTGCGGGTTTAACAGATTCGATGTATGAAGTGCAAGATGGCGTGCTCGGGGGCTGTTCTGATGGCTCTAGTATTCCGGACCCCTATGAGTCGCCAAATTGGGCAGGAGTTTTCATGGGTGGGACTCAACCTGGCCAAAATTCTACAGCCACTGCTGCAATAATGTCCGGAATAGGAGCGGCCGGGGCAGGAGGCCCTGTGCGCCCGCCGGCTCAAGTGCTGATAGATCTCATGGATAAGCTTACGGCCCTGTTAACCGCCACAGTTATTCCCGCAGATAAAGATGAGCATGACGCGGAGGTGGCGCGGGTGCGCGAGGAAATAGCTTGGGCTAAGGAGGCCTTAGTAGCTGAGGATACCAGGTTAGCCACGGAATGGGCGGCTTTGGATGCACAAGCGCAGCAGCTCCAGTCAGAGGCTTTCCAGCTTACGATGATCCTGAACGCATCTAATGATGTGATGAGAAAGAGGCGCCAGAAAACTCAATCATGTTTGCCTCCGACTTATGACCCTAGGGTTCTTTTTGCTACACCCGGAGCCAGCCCAAGTAACCCGCCAGATGCAAATCAGTTTATGACAGCCGGAACAGGAGGACCGGCTCAGCCTCGGGAGATGGTACCTCCTCATGGGAACATGGCGCCACCTCGTTACGTACCGATACCACCGGGTCACTTTTCCAACCCCATGGAGAACTTAATTGCAGCATCATCGCGTCTGGCGGCTCTCCCAGTGGACGGTGATGATCCAACAGCGGTGGAGACCCGGAGGATCAGGGAACTTGTCCAGACGGCCCTGGCTCAGCAAGAGACTTACTCTTATAGTCGGGACAGGATTTACTCAACTCCTCTGCCTTGGTTAGCACCACCTCGTCAAAACTGGAGTCCAAGTTACAGCAGGCGCATGGAGTCAGAAGCTTTGTCGAGCAATGCCCAGCGCCGGAACCAGCCCGGTGGCTATAACCTGGTACAAGATCGGGTACGTCAGGAGAACAAGCGGGCGGCTCAGCTAGCGGCTCAATAGATAGCTCATCAAGATTTCCTAGAGTATCCGATAGCTTCCGTTGAGATGGGAGTGGCCACTAGAACCGGCGGTGTTCCTTTTTTGGTGCCGGCTCTGCATAATGTACGCCTTCCCAAGGACTTCAAGGGACCTCGAAAGGTGCCGAATTACACGGCCGACTTACAGCCTGGAGCGTGGATCGAGAGCTATGAGATGGCCATGGAGCTGTTGGAGGTCAGTGATGCAGCAATGGCTAAGTACTTCACAATGATGTTAGATGGAACAGCCCGGTCCTGGTTAAAGGGCTTGCCCCCCAATTCCATTGATTCGTGGGCAGAGCTAAAAGCCCGTTTCATCCAGAACTTCAAGGACACTTGCAAGCAATCCATGTCGATTGTGGATTTGAAAAATTGTAAGCAGGAGGAGGGTGAGTCCACGACTCACTGGGTACGCCGGGTTAAGGAGATAATACATTCATCTGACAAGATGGATGCTGGCTCTTCAGTCCTTATGTTGGAAAAGAATTGTCGCTTTGAGCCGCTGAGACAGAAGCTGGGGCGCCTTAAGCGTGATTGCAACGATACGGGTATGTTGATGGCTGCTTTAGTCAAATACGCCGACTCTGATAGTACCAAGGACCTCGCGTCTATGAGGAAAGGACAGGGGAGGGAAAGAAGAATGGCAAGGGAAAGGGACAGCAGTATAACCCCACGAATCAAGGGGGCAACAAGCGTAAGGTGGAGGGTAACCATGAGTTTGTAGCCAATGCCAATGCGCAGGATAACAATAAGAGACGTAAGGGCAAGCCGCCCCGATATGGCGGGTCAGGCCCATCTCTTGAGCAGCTACTCAATGAGTCGTGCCCGAAACACGGCACCTAGGAACGACCCGCCACCCACTTATGGAAAGATTGTGCAATCATGAAGGCTTTTAAGAATTCTAGCACATTTGATGGCAATCATGGGTCAGGCGGCGGCTCAGGAGCTGGCGGTTTTCATGGCCCGAGTGGCGGTTCAAGTTCCGGCTTTCAGGGACATTAGGGCGGTCATAATCAGCAGCAATCTGGTCAAGGGGAACAACAACATCATCAATCGGGTTATCAAAGCCATCCAAAGCAGCTGAATAGTGGGCAGTATCATGTGTTTACCACTAGCTTGTGCAAACGTGACCATAAGGTTCATAAGAGGGCTGTAAATTCTATTGAGCCGGTGGTTCCCCGTTATTTAAGGTGGTCAGAATAGCCCATTGTGTGGAGCAGGGAAGATCACCCCATCCGGGTTGATAATCAGGTCAGTTAGCCTTGGTGGTAGCACCTCAGGTTGGTGGCTATAAATTCACTAAGGTACTCATGGACGGGGGTAGCAGCATCAATATCCTCTATTATGAGACCTTTCAACGCATGGGGTTAACTGATAAGAATTTGAAGACGCCCAACACTGTTTTTCATGGAGTGGTCCCTGGCAAGTCGGCATACCCAGTTGGCAAGATTGAACTGGAAGTGGCCTTTGGAGATGAGTATGACTCCAGAGCTGAAAAACTAACCTTTGAGGTGGTCAAAATCAGGAGTCCATATCATGCTCTATTTGGACGGCCGGCTTATGCCAAGTTCATGGCACGGCCGTTCTATATTTACCTGCACCTTAAGATGTCGGGTCACAGAGGTACCATCACCGTGCATGGAAGTCGGAAGGTAGCCCTGGAATGTGAGGAGGGCGACACGGCTTATGCTGAGTCTGTTTGTGCAGCGGAGGAACTGAAGTTTTATCAAAACAACGTTGACCCGGCAGATATGACCTCTCTAAAAAAGCCGACCACCGAGCATGACCCGGCGATGAAGTTTAAGTCGGCTGCTGAAACCAAGCTTGTGGATTTCAATCCGGGTGATTCATCTAAGCAGTTCAGCATCAGTGCCAATTTGGATCCTAAATAGGAAAGTGCGCTCATCGAGTTCATCCGTGAGAACCAAGACATCTTTGCATGGAAACCTTCTGACATGCCAGGTGTACCGAGAGAACTCTCTAAGCACACTTTCAATATTGATCCAAAGTATAAGGCGGTCAGGCAGTTTCTTCGACGATTCAACGAAGAGAGGCGGCAAGCTATTGGAGAGGAAGTCGCCCGGCTCTTAGCCGCTGGGTTTATTGTTAAAGTTTTTCACCCGGAGTGGTTGGCTAACCCGGTGCTCGTGCTCAAGAAGAACGGCACCTAGCGGATGTGTGTGGATTACATGGACTTAAATAAGGCTTGTCCAGCTGATCCCTTTGCTCTCCCCCGTATTGATCAAATCATTGATGCTACGTCGGGTTGTGAGCGTTTAAGCTTTTTGGATGCTTACTCTGGTTATCATCAGATCAAGATGGCAGTTAAGGACCAGGAGAAGACGGCTTTCATCACTCCGTTTGGAGACTTCTGTTATGTATCTATGCCATTTGGGCTCAAGAGTGCTCAGGCGACTTATCAGCGATGTGTACAGAACTATCTCCACGATCAAATTGGGCGCAATGTTCATGCTTATGTGGATGATATCATGGTGAAGTCCAGAGAGAAGGAAACCTTGATATCCGACCTGAAGGAGACCTTTGATAATCTCCGGGTTTATAAAATGATGCTTAACCCAGAAAAGTGTGTATTTGGTGTACCTGCAGGCAAGCTCTTGGGTTTCTTGGTTTCAAACAGAGGCATTGAAGCTAATCCGGAGAAGATCAAGGCAATTACCTCTTTGGCTAAACCGTCGTGCATTAATGATGTTCAGCGACTGGCGGGTCGTGTTGCTGCTTTAAGCCGGTTCATAAGCCGGTTAGGTGAGAAGGCCCTACCGATGTATCAGATGAAGAAGAAAATAGACTGTCTAGAGTGATGCTGCTAATACTGCCTTTGAAGATTTAAAGAGACAGTTGTCTGAGCCACCGATCCTTGCGGCTCCCATTGATAAAGAGCCGCTGCTATTATATGTGGCTGCTAACTCACGAGCCGTCAGTGTCGCCATCGTGGTGGAGCGTAAGGAGGCAGGCAAGGAGCATCCGGTTCAACGGCCGGTTTACTACATCAGCGAGGTGCTCATTGGGTCTAAACAAAGATATCCACATTGGCATAAACTTGTTTATGGTGTGTTCATGGCAAACCAGAAGCTGAAGCAGTACTTCCAAAGTCATCTTATAACGGTGGTAAGTTCCGCCCCTTTGGGAGACATCATTCAGAACAGGGAGGCCACAGGACGAATCGCCAAGTGGGCTATTGAGCTTGGGCCCTATCGTTTGAAGTATATGCCCCGTACTGCTATTAAATCTCAAGCCTTGGTGGACTTTATCAATGATTGGACAGAGTTGCAGGCACCTGAGGAGAAGCCAGATAATACATATTGGACTATTCACTTTGATGGGTCCAGGCAGTTAGAAGGCTCAGGGGCTGGAGTTGTTTTAACTTCCCCTCGAGGTGACAAATTTCGTTATGTGCTCCGGCTCATGTTTCCCTGTACTAACAATGCAGCTGAGTACGAGGCCTTGCTCCATGGTCTCCGGATGGCCAAAGAGATGAATTTGAGCCGAGTAAGGTGCTTGGGCGACTCAGATCTCGTGGCTCAATAGGTGTCAGGCAAGTGGGACTCTAAGGATCCCCTTATGGCGGCTTACCGTCGTGAAGTAGATGTTGTGGCTGGGCACTTCAAAGGGTATCAAGTGGAGCACATTGATCGAAGGAAGAATGAGGCGGCTGATGCGTTAAGCCGGTTGGGATCTCAGCGTAAGTCGGTGCTGCCTAACACCTTTCTTGACGTTTTGCATAATCCTTCTGTCAAGGTACCTACAGAGGAAGAATTAGCAGTGCCAGACCCGGAGGCACAGTTGGTGGCCGCGCTTCACGTCATCCCGGATTGGACATTGCCATATTTGGCCTATATGACCCAGGGAGAGTTGCCTGAGGATGAGACCTTGGTGAGACAAATCGTCAGGCGGTCCAAATCCATGACAACTGTTAATGACGAGTTACATCACCTCAGTGTCACAGGGGCATTCCAACATTGTGTGTCGCCTGCGGAGGGTCAAGAGATACTTCGAGAGATCCATGAAGGAGATTGTGGTCATCATGCTGGCTCAAAATCTCTTGTGGCCAAGGCTTTCCTTCATGGTTTTTATTAGATGACGGCTCATGCTGATGCAGAGGATCTCGTCAGCAAATTTGACGGATGTCAAAAATTCTCACGACGAGCTCATGTGCCGGCTCAAGAGTTGAGGATGATTCCAATTACTTGGTCGTTCACGGTCTGGGGGCTTGACATGGTTGGACCTTTCAAGAGGTCTAAGGATAAAAAGACACACCTCCTGGTGGCAGTTGATAAGTTCACAAAGTGGGTTGAGGCAGAGCCGGTTAGTAAGTGTGATGCAGCCATAGCGGTTCAGTTCATCAAAAAGGTGATCTTTCGTTTTGGTTTTCCACACAGCATCATAACTAATAATGGCACTAATCTCTCCAAGGGTGCCATGGAAGAGTTCTGTCAACGAGAACATATCCGACTCGACGTTTCGGCTGTTGCTCATCCTCAATCCAATGGTAAAGCAGAAAGAGCTAATCAGGAGATCCTGAGGGGTATCAAACCACGTCTCTTGGTCCCCTTACAGCGGACTCCGGGTTGTTGGGTGGAGGAGTTACCCTCTGTGCTGTGGAGCATCAACACTACGCCTAACAGATCCACGGGTTATACACCTTTCTTCATGGTCTATGGAGCAGAGGCAGTCCTGCCAAGTGACATCTGGCACGACTCACCCCGTGTGGCGGCTTACGTTGAGGCTGATAATGAAAAAGCTCGTCAGGAGGCACTTGACTTGTTGGATGAGGAGCGAGACTTGGCAATAGCCCGCTCAGCGATTTACCAACAAGACCTTCGTCGCTATCATAGCCGCTGGGTTAGAAGCAGAACCTTTCAGGAAGGCGACTTAGTGCTCCGGCTCATCCAGGATCAGTCTGATATTCACAAGCTATCCCCTCCTTGGGAAGGACCCTTTGTGGTCAGCAAGAATCTGAACAACGGGTCATACTACCTCATTGATATTCGAGAGCACAAGGACTCACGTAAATCGGAGGAGGAAACCCGCCGGCCGTGGAATATCTCCCATCTTCGGCCTTACTATACTTAAGCCACCAGCTCTCAAGATGTATATATTTTGACGATGTATATATTATATAAAGCAATAAAGTAGGACCTCTGTCCTTTTTTACCCTCAAAAGTCTATATGTCTTTTTTGTCAGATGATGGAAACAACCAACAGGGAGCGGATCATATCTGAATCCGGCTCTTCCTTTGGTCCGGCTTATGATTATATCTGAATCTAGCCATGATAACTTGGGGGCTTCCTGTTCAAACATACGTCGCATTCGAACCAAAGAGAACATAGCTGTCGATACCCACTTGATTGGCATACTGCCAAACCCAATTGGGGGCTTCTTGATCATATTTGAATCATAGCTTAACCCCTTTGGGTCTGACGTGGATCGTATTCGAATCAACATCATTAAACAACTATTATGGTCACTGGGGGCTTCCTGTTCAAACATAGGTCGTATTCGAACCAAAGAGAACATAGCTGTCGATACCCACTTGATTGGCATCGCCAAAGCCACTGGGGGCTATATGATCGTATCCGAATCTTAGCTTAACCCCTTTGGAACGGTTTACTGATCGTATTCGCATCAGAAGCCTTTGAATGTTGTTATTATCCACTATACTTCATAAGTTTAAATTACTTGGCTATCTTGAGACCTTCTTGAAAGCAATATGAGATGGTTTTTTGTTATTCCGGCTTAATATTGATCACCCTAGGTTATTAAGTGCCAGGTGAACATTATATGTTCCAGCCTTCAGGAGTTGAATTTACCAGCATGATGTAGGTCATATAAACAGGCGAGATCATCAAAAGGATCGCAGGCAGGATAAGGCAAGCAAATTTGACATCAAGGAGATAAAAGATCAATATAAGCTGGAAGTATATATAGAGATGGCGGCTTACGAAAGTATTAAGCGCCATAAACATGCGCGAAGGCATGACAAAATTGAAGAGGTTTTTTCTACCCTATTACAAGACTCCCCGAGTCTGAATAATGAAGCATTGTTTTGCAAAGTCATAAACGCCTGGCGTTTCACTCTTTTGGCGGGCTTGAATGCTCCGGGTTATCCTTCTCCGCTTCTCCGTTGGCTGCTTTGTCCTGGAAAGTTGACGAGGCCCAGTCAATGTCACTCAAGGCTTCAAATTCGGCTTCATCATCTATTAAACCAGCTGGGTCCACTTCAGGGGCAAAGGTATGCTTACGAGTTGGAGGGATCAGGCTGACTTCATCAAAAGGAGGTGTTGGGATTCTCTAATTCTCGTTGTCATAGCCCGGCTGATACTTGGTGAGATCAGTATCGTTCCCAATAAGAGTGGCCACGGGGCGTATAACTTTGACACAGGCGGTGAAGTCATGCCCATCAAATACGGTCACATCTTCTTTAAGACTGGGGTATCCAAGAGCGAGGTCGGCCGGGTCTAGTTCCAGAATCTAGGCTTTCGCCCGGCTCAACGCAGCTACGGTCCCGGCTCTTGCGGACGCCCGCCTTAGATCTTGGACCCGTTGAGGTAGTGAGGCAAGTCGTTTCAATACGTCTTGCAGAAGGTGAGGAATGTCATCTGATAAAGCTACAACGGCCAGAGCACGTTGTGACCCGGTGTAAAGCTGCTCCACAAGAGTATAAACCGCCTTCAGCTTGATCAGCATGTTCTGTTTGAGGTTTGTGCTCCTAGGGCCTGCATCATTAAACATAAGGTGAGCCGGAGCTGACAATTGAAGTAATCATTGCAAGGAGGTTTGCAAGGTTTAAAATTTATATGGGTAACTTACCAAAGATTGCTGAGACCATTTGAGATATCTGGCGTTTTAAGCCGGACAGCTCCGTTGTTGTTTCTGCAAGTAAGGCCTCTGCCGTCTCAGCCCGAGTCACCAGAGAAGCCTTTTCATCAGCCCAGATTTTCTTCTCTGCCTCAAAATTCTTCTTCAGCTTCTCTTGTTCAGAGACGCTTAATTCAAATTTGGAGTTGGCCTTTTGAATTTCAAGTTCTTGAGCGGCCAGGGGACTCTTCAGGTCAGCCATCTCCGACTCAAATTGACTTATGGTGGCCTGCATTAATACCGGGTTATAATCAGAATCATGGTAAGATAGCATTAAGTCCCAAGCACTTTGCAAGCAAACATACTTGACACTTGGGGGCTAATGTGTGCTGAAGAATTTTAACTTACAATGCCGGCTCATGAAAATTAAGTCTCAAGCACTTTGCAAGCAAAGATGCTTGACACTTGGGGGCTAATGTGTATTGCAAGTCTTAAGTGTCATGTCACAACTGGGTTAAATATCTACTTTCAAATACCGGATATATCAGTGCTAAGCAGTTTTTCTAAGTCTACAACATATTTATTCATAAGCAATAGACTTGGGGGCTGATACAGTAAGTATGATTCAGAAAAGTAGCATAAGTCATACCTCAGATTTTTGTTGTATTTTCTTCACCATACCAATCTCCAGGTCACGGCTGCTATGTACTTGATTGAGATAGCCAGAGACTATATCTCCAATACTCGAATGAGTATAGTCAGCAATATCTAGCTTGGCCTTTTGACGTTCCAGAATTTCCTCCTTAGCAGAGCACTTGGCAAGGACAGTGGGTCGCCCTGGCTCAACAAAGTGAGTCTTTAGAATCTCAATGTCCAGATCAGTTGTCTTGGCCGGGCTAGGAGCTTCCGGGTTATCAGAGCTGTTGAGAGTGTCTTCGGCGGGCGGATCAGAGGTTGGTGCTGCAATGTCAAAGACTGGTTCAGGCGGCGGCTGATGGGTAGAACTATCAGGAGCAGTCGTGGCAAGCTCCGGTTCAGTCACGACCGGGTCTCGGGACGGCTTACTCTTTTTTGCCCTCTTACTAGGCTTCACTTGCACGCTGTGGACAAAGGCAGAATGATGAGTATAAAAGCATGGGTAAGGTAAAGCATAAAGGTAAACAAAAATAAGTTACCCGGGGGCAGTTTTGAAAGCCGGCATGTTAGATTGCATAGACTCGCCAGAGGAAGGAGAGGTATCCTGATAATTGGAATCAGATGAATTGAGAGGTTGGCGAAAGTAACCCGCCAAAGGAAAAATAGAACGTAAATCGGAGATAACCTCAGTCCGACGCTTCCTGGTTATGTCAGGTAAGCCGGAGGAAAGCTCTACATCTTTGTTGTTCAGGGTCTGCCTCCGGTTTTCAAACTGTTGTTGCTTCAAAAGAAATTGAGGATCTTGATAAGCAAGAGGATGTGAAAATCTTACTTTCCGTGTCACCCTTCGGGTTTTTTTGCTTTGGCAAAGGCTCTGAGTTGGAGGAGATTATAGTTACCTCTTCGTCAATCGCTTGGCTGTTCCTCGTATCCTCCTGAAAGGATAGAATGTCAATAAAATAATGATAAAAGAGTCAGGGGAGTTAAGGATTACATCTTCTTCTTCATCAGAAGTGTCATCCAATTTGAGTAAATCCAAAGCACTTGGTTTTTTCTTCCTTGAAGTTCCTGTTTTTGCGGCTTTCCTTGCAGCTCTTTTTGCCGCTCTGGCTTGTTTGGCCGCCTCATGGTCATATTTGACCTTCCAGAAGTTGTCATCGGCCTATGAAAAATGATAAGGGGTTATGAGTAAAAGCAAGAGGTAATACAGTAAAGAGTATTTATTAAGGTTGGTGACTCACAGCAGGGGCCGGGTTCTCCTTGCAGAAGGGAAGTAAGCCAAAGGCATTACTAATCACTGTGTCCTCTTTCAACAACGATTGGATCATGGCCTCCACCACATCTTCTAGTAAGTCATCGGGGCTATGACGCAGTGGGTCATCTTTCTCGTCGGAGTAAGTGCACATTAAGTCGGGGCGGCGGCTTAACGGAAGCACTCGCCAAGTAATCCAGACTCGGACCAGGTCAATATCGTCTAAGCCATTTCCCAAAAGAGTTTTGATTTTTCTAATAGTGGGAGAAAGTGGCAGACGTTCAACAGTAGTCGGTTTATCCAGTAGTGGGTGGTTGGACTCAAGGCGCAGGGTGCGGAAGCCGGGCAGAGGATTTTCTTCAGCTGAAGAAGTGTCTTGGCAATAAAACCACGTCTGATTCCAATCCTTTGGGTGACTCAGCAGTTGAGCATAAGGAAAGAGGTCGTCTCTCCGCCGCTGAATCAAGATGCCACCAAGTCCAAGACTGGGCCCGTTGGCACGTTCATTCTTCCGGTTTAAATAGAACAGCTCTCTGAATAAAAGTATACTGGGCTCTTCTCCAAGGTACACCTCGCAGAAAACTTGGAAGTTACAAATGTTTGACACAGAATTGGGCCCGATGTCTTGAGGTCTAAGGTCAAAGAAATGCAAAACATCCCTGAAGAATTTTGAACCGGGTGGAGCGAGGCCCCGGTTCATGTGATTAGTGAACACGATTACCTCCCCTTTTTTGGGTTGAGGCTTCTCCTTTGACGGTTTAGGAGCACGATAAGATATGACCTCCTTCGTCTTAGGCAGATGGCCGGATTTCACAAAATCGGACAAGATGCTCTCTGTAACAGTGGATTTGACCCAATTGCAGGTCACGGGAGCTTTAGGAGCCTTGGGTGCCATTACGTAAATTGAAGCCTATGACAAAATAAGAGGTTCCGGTTCAAATTTAACCCGGAGGAAAGCATGTTAAGTTCAAACAAGATGGCGGCTTAAGAAGGGGCCTAATGACATATGGCTGACTATATCTGGTTGCCTAAGCCGCTATGGGAATCAGTAACAACTAAAAGACATTTTAAGTTGCCAGGAGCTGGCAAGGCTGTCAACTAACGTTGTCTATTTTAAACCGACAATGAGGGCCGCTAGAGTTAAATGGGCTTAACAGAAACAGGTTTCGCAGTTGGCGGATATTATTTTGGATCAAATAGGTGCACAGAAAGAAAAAATTTCTAGACCTAAAACTAGTACAGATAAGTTCATCAGTGCTAAACAAGGTTTCTCTACATAGAAAGGGATCTATTTGCAGTTGGAAACGGGTGCAAAATAACCACCGCAACTATTCTACACCATCTGAAGATCAAAAGGGGGCATTGGAGGTACAAAATATTGAGGGTTTGACTCAGGCTGTTACGAATGCCGACGAACTTGAAGAAGCCTTAATGCGGATCTGAGGAACAAGAAGGAGGAAACTTACAGATGTAGAGTTGCTGCGGAGATCTGTCGCGTTTTTCTGGTCAAGTCAGGTTGATGCAGCGGCCTGAGTTGGTGAGGACGAGGAGATCTGCGACGGTGGCAGCGGCGGAACTCGAGCGGCAGAGAGACAGTGAGAGGAAGAAGATGAGCGACTGAGGAAGAAAATGAAGATGACCTAGGTCGAGCCTATTTATAGAGAAGGACCGGTCGGGACGATGCGAGAAATGAGGAGACTAAACATCATTATCCAGCGGCCCCGACGCCTCGGTTTTCGGAGCTGTCAGTAAAAGCAAAGATCCGTTGGAAGATATGGCGGAATAAAAAATGAATTTAAGTAAAGATGACATCATGACGGGCTAACACGGATCCAGAAGATGGCGTCATGGCGGGTTAAAAACCTTTGCACAGGCAGAAGGCTGAAGGTTTATTTTTAAGGTATTTTAAGATTGAGATGAACCGGTTCAACTCAATCTGGGGCCTAATGTTGAGGATATAACTACTTGTGTAAGCCGCCCAGAAGGGGCCGGGTTACGCAAGGAAGACTCATCAGAAGAAGCCCAAGACAAAGAAAGAAGATGGCGGTTCAATAGAGGGTCTAAATCCCACCGGTGACTTGAGGCCCATCGTAGTAAACCGCCATAATGGCATGACTTGTGTTGTAAGGTAGATTTAACTGGTCACCGAGCCGGACACTGTTTATGAGCCGGTCGGGACTCTGTAGGCCGCAGGGCGTCCGCCCGTGTATATAAGGGGACGACCCGCTGGCGGTTTAGGGTAAGAAACAACTGATCGAGAACCGGGCATAGGGAAACTCGCTCCCTAGTCATCGAAACATCAAGCAATACCAACCCAACTAGACTTAGGCCTTACCTTCATCATAAGGGGCCGAACTAGTATAAACTTCCCATGTCTCTTGTCCCAATTAACCCCTTCAAGCTTCCTAGTGCGATGGCTCCGCGATTAAGTCCTTTCACTAGGACATCTGACGTGACAATTCCACGACAACGAGAGTGATAGCTAGAGAGACATATGAGGGAACACAAGATATCTCTAGGGAGAGACTGTGTGTGAGCGACATACAAGAGAACAATGGAGAAATATGAGACCTTGGGAGACAGAGTTTGTGTTTGTGTGTGAGAAAGAGATATTTAAGAGGAAGAGTCATAGGTTCTCATATCCAAGGAGCGAAAGACATCTCTGTATGAGGGGTGTGCGAGTGGCACACATGGGAATAGTAGAGAGAAATGAGACCCCGGGAGACAAAGTTTTGTGTTTGTGTGAGAGAAAGAGATTCCACATGGAGAATCATAGTTAGAGACACATAGCAGGGAGCGAGATATACTTAGAGAGAGATAGAGTGATGAAGGTCGAGGGAGAGAGTACCGTCAGTGTGTTATGAAGATAAAAGATTATTGTTGACATACAGGTAACACGAGAGATACCTGAGAGACGATGAATGCGTATAGGTCCAGAGAGATAGTCCTATATAAGCATGAGTGATAGCTATATGAGACGAATATCTGGATTAAAGGGGATTCAAATATTTAAACTAGAGATCACGACAACGATAATATCATAACGCAAATTGGTGTATCAAACATGCATATTCATTTGAATTTGGGCACACGTGTAATGTTATATAGTTTATCAATATTGGTGATCCATTGATTCTTTAATTACAAACAATGCATGGTTTATATGCAATTAATGTCTAAACGGGATTACACTATATGTTGCGTGTGTGAAACACATTATACATGTTTGAGAAGTAAAAAAACCGCATGAAACACACATTAATTGGAGAGAGTTAGCGAGGAATGCATAAATTGGATTTCAACATAAAGTGGTTTCAAATATTTGAAAATTCAAATTGATGGATACAACCTTATGAATCTGAGATCATGCCATTTGTAAACCATATTTATGTATAAATGGTGTTGTACTTTTGAAAGTATATATATATATAGATGATGTATATAGAATGTAATTCCAATTGAAAATGGATCCCGCCCGGAAAAAAATAGAATACAAATGGGATTCGAATTGAGTTGGCATGGTAAACGTGCACTCTGCAAAATTTGAACGAAGTGAGGAAAGTCGCAGTAACCGCCCGAAACCAAAATCTGCGACATGGAAATTACTACTGCCTATCCCTGCCACGCAAAGCCTATCTGCTGGATTTCTATAGGTTTCGATAGGGGTAGGTTTGTAATTTCACCCAAACGTGACGTAACCGCCTCTCACCCGGATTCATACACGGTGGGCGCCAAAACACAGTGTGTCCTCGGCCGAAATCAACTCCCTCCCCGATTCATATTCATACACGGTGGGTGCCAAAAACAAACTCTCTCGGCAAATATTCGGTGTATGTGAGATTACCGTCCTATCCCCAACCGACTAATATTGCTGTGATGTAGTAGAAATTTGAAACGGGGGCTAAGTTTGTAAATTTCCTCACATTTGAGACAAGTGCGCCCTGAATACATGGTTCCCCCCTTCCTCTCTACCTCCCCTTTCCCCATTCGTACTCCGTGGGCGCCAAAACACCCTCTCCACCCCACCCTCCTCCGTCCGCCGCCGTCCGCCACCCCATCCACCACCGTCCTCCTCCACCATGTCGTAGCTGATACGCTGATGTCGACGTCCATTACAAGAGATCGACCTCTCTCATCCACGGCTTCGGACCGGGATCCTTGCATCCCGTCCTCTAGCTTCATCCCCGCCGTCGTCCACCTTGTCGGCACCGCTCCTACGACCGTCTCGTCCACCACGCCCTGCCGCCAGCGTCTACCCTCCTAGATCTGCTTCCACGCTGCCGACAGCCATCGCTACCGCAACACCATCAAATTCTTAGCAGATGCATACACGGCGCCGCACCATAGGCGGTACTCTTTCGTATCTGCTCAACTTATCTATCGCAGCAAGAAAATAGATCGCCACAGCTTTACTCTGATTTCTTGTCTTGGTTGCGAAGTTGCTTTTGTCCGTTTTGCACCTTCAGATCCGCCATGGCAAGCTCAACACTATACTCCCAGTGCTTATGGCTTTCCCCTTTTATATTCCACACTAGTTAAATCATAGTAGACTAAATTTCAAAATTGGGTCAGTCGATTTTTCAGAGCTCGCCGGAGTTCGCCGGTGTGAACGAAGGGACTCGGGTGGTTGTTGGGCCTCGCCGAACGAAGAAAACTCGACGCCGGTGGGGGTTGGGGTGGGGGTGGGGGTGGGGGTGGCGGAAGAACACAGGCGATGGGGGCCTGTGGTCCGGCCAGCGGCCCGTGCGGTGTTCTGTATGGGAAGAATCAGAGACGAGGAAGAAGAAGGGTTATGGGACATAGGATCTCCATCCAACCGCCTGAAATGGTCGAGAGACAGCTGGGAGTTGCATTCTTAATGCGCTCTGGTTCATCATGTGTGGGCACTGCGCAACCAACATTTTATTATCCAAAATCTGCTTGCTCTTCTTTACCATGTTCCTCTTCCGTTCTTCTTTAATATGCACTCTCTCCGTTCCTAAATACAAGTCTTTGTATAGATTCCACCATGGACTACACATGGAGCAAAATGAGTGAATCTGCACTCTAAAATGTATCTGGATACATTTGTATCTGATCCATAGTGAAAATCTCTACCAAGACTTATATTTTGGAACGGAGGGAGTATGATAGTAGTATAGTATGTTCCTTTTACTGAAGATGAGCAGGGACATTTGCAGTGTAGAGGTCTATACGGTTGGTTGTGATGGACACTTTGAGCCTCTTAGATTCGTAGGATTTTTGTAAACATAGGAATAGGATTTGTAGTGGCTTGCTCACTTGAATCCTATAAGAATAGCAAGGAAATGCGGGGAGCTGTGTCGCCTTTGAGAGTTGCACTAATATTAACAGTACCGCGCCTTCACTTGAAGAGAGCTGGTATCCGAAGCCTTTCTAGTCGTACCGGCAATACTAGCACATATATTCCAGCAATTTCCACTTTGCTGATTTTACTCTGATGCTTAAGGTTTTCCCGTTATATCTACACTATGATCTATGTAGCTGTTTTGTGTCGCACTAGCAGCAGTCCACTCTTGAAGCTAAACACTACAATGACTTAAAAAATTGGCACCAAGGCATTGAGTGCCATACTGGATGCAATGAAACTCATACGATCCCCACCTGTTGACTCTTGTTCAGAATATGATCCTAATGACTCTTGTTCAAAATTGCCACATATAGAGAGACAACATGGAATTGCATTTCTTTGGGCGCTGTGATTCATCATGAGTGGGCAACCAACATTGTATGCAATGAAGTGGAACCTCAGGAATATGCTTCCTCTTCTGTTCTTTAACATGTACCTCTTTGTTTATTCTGTATTTAGTATGTATAGTATGTTCCTTGTCAGGAATGGGGGCAGGGACATCTGCAGTCAACAGCTGATAGAGCTGGCCTGTACATGATCGATAGGCTTTCAATTACTAGCGGCAATACAACACCGTATTTCCAAGCCAGTTCCACTTTCCCGATTTATATATCGTGGTTATGGTGCACCCCTGTTATGTACACTATCATCTGCCTAGTTGATGTGTGCTCTTGTTATCATGGTTTGGCAATAAACTCTCTATACAGTATATTATGAACCTATCATCTCCCAACTATCCTTACTTCTGGAGCCTATTTTTTGTGTACTTGTGCCAGATTATATAAATGCACGCACCATATTATAGCACACATGAGCTCTTTCATCAGAATCCAGTGATAGCACACAAGTGTTTACAGGGGCGCCCCTATATTAGAATATCATCTGTATTACAAAGATAATCTCACAACTATTTATGTTTTCATGGTTCTCAGATATTATATGTAATTACAGTGAGTATCAGAATCCACGTATCAGAAGAATATTGTGGAACACTGCAATGCCTTACAAAATTGGAACCAAGGCATTGAGTGCCATTCTGGATGCAATGAAACTCATACGCTCCCCACCTATTGATTCTTGTTCAGAATATCATCCTAATGAATATTCTAACCTCGAGGAGTCAAAGGCAGATGGCCTGTCCTGTTCACCCATCAAGCTTCTTGTTCTAATTTGGCAAGGTTGTATTGATTGCGTGTATCATGCATATGTTGTCTTGCATTTCTTCTACTTTGTTGCACCGCCATCTGCTTAGTTTACTCATCATATAACTCGAGATGCCATGCCCATCCATTATCAATACATATTTCATCTGTCATCATACCATGTTTTTCCACTCAAATGTTGTTCTTGTGCATTAGACATCAAAAAGGAAGAGGGTGATTGCCGAACCTGAAGGAGCACCAGCAAAGTCCTTGAAAAACGTGGTGGTGCCGGAGAAATCGGATAGCACCCCACTTATATTGGTTGTACAACCAGTGACACAAAACGTAGGACTGACTCCAGCAGACTGTACCCATACTTCACTGGCCACACCACTAGCCCCACCACACAAGACCTGCACTCCAGCAAAAGGTATACCGATTTCATTTGCCATAGCACCAGTCGTACCACAGAAAAATCCCACTCCAGCAAAAAGTACAGCAAGTCCACCGGCCGAAGACTTATCCCAACTGCAGAGACGGCCAATTCCTGCAGATTGGAACCCCATTCCATTTATTCCTAGTTTAAAAGACAATGCTTTCAATGTTGTTAGGGACTACGTGCATATATTCCCATCATGGGAAGATTATAGTGAAGACAAACACCATTTTCACATCTTCCTGTCCAACTTACGTGTAAGTGCTATTATTCATGGTTATTATTTTCCTGTTTTCTGCTGATTGAACACATCAATGATTTACATTACATTATTGTAACTAGGCGAGGGTCAATCTGGATAGTCATGACGAGCAAAGCTTGCTTGTGCTTTTCAAGGAAGCATTGCAGCAGTATCGGTGTTACCTGAGGAAATCACACTTTGATGGAAAGTCTATAAATGAATTTCCGGTGAAGTCTCTTGTGCTAAATTTAGAAGACATTGAATGGAAAAACCTTGTTATGCACTAGTCTCGTTCCCAGGATGAGGTATTGTCTATGAAATCACATGACAATTTGAACTTCTACTTTTCCGCATGTGGCTTACGGATCTTTTTTGCATGAAATCTGCTCGAAGAAGAATTCCGGTTTGAAAAGAACGACAGGATATCGCAAATATGCTGCCCGCTGCTTTGCTCTTGTTAGTACCTATTGTCCTGTATCACTGTACTTACGTACATACCTAGTTTATTATGTGACAGCATTATGCATGATAGCTTGCTTATCAATTGTTCGCTCCAAATTATCTGATCTCTATGAATGGTTACATTAGTGTAGAATATATCCAATGCCAATGAATTTTTTTAGCTCTGCATTGTTCTTGTAAGTACATGCTGTCCTTTATCAGTGTACTTATATTGACAGGTAGTTGTCCATAGTGGCGAACTTTTATGCCCAGTGGATGTAATATGCCGTAATTTCTTTATTGTATAGTCTAGGTTTTTTCTTATTCATGATGATGCAATTATTTTACTGTATATATATCCTGTCTTCGCAGTAAACTGTCCAAACCGTAAAATTACGGTACATAATCGGGCCGTCATGCAATCACGATGTATGATCCGCATCATGGGACCCGTCATCTTGGTCCGTTAAACGGCCAAAAGTAAACTGGCCCACTAATAGATAAGGGCCTTTAATAGGCCGAGTAACCCCCGACCCACCTCAATGGGCTTTTTAGGAGGCTGAGAAGTAGGTTGGGCCTGAAACGTGACAAACAGTTCACGGGCCGGCAACAGCCCGAAATGGACCCCGGCCCATGATTGTGTGAATCAAATCACGGGGTTTTAACAGGCCAAAATTGTCTCGGTCCGTGTTTGGCCCAATCAGATATCGGCTGCGAGCAGGCCAGATGCAAAGCAGGCCGTAGTTAGGCACAACTATATGACGGGCTTTTAACAGGCCGAAATTAATATAGGGCCAAAATGTTAAACAGGCCCTTAACAGGCCAAAACTAATATCAAGCCGAATTAATAAATGGGCCTTTAGCAAGTGGGCCCGAAAGCATAGCGTCCAGTTGACGGGCCGAATCTGATATGGGCCATAATTTAGCCCAAAGCCTCTTAAAGGGTCGGACCTGATTTGGACCGTAATTTGGCCCAGAACGTGGTAGGCTTTTAACAGGCCGGATCTCATATGGGCCATTATTAGGCCCGGAATGTGGCAGGCCATTAATGGACCGGATCAAATATGGGCCGACATTTGGCCCGAAACATGGCAGCCAGTTAATGGGCTGGCCTACTAGAGTCCTCAAAATCTTGTGGGCCTATAGCTGGCCGGCCCATTAATGTTGGCGAAATCTCGTGGGCCTTTAGCAGGGCCAGCCCATTATGATCCGCAAGAATCTTGTGGGCCTTTACCTGGGCCGGCCCATTATGGCACACAAAAATCTTGTGGGCCTTTACCTGGGCCGGCCCATTATGGCCCGCAAAATCTTGTGGGCCTTTAGCTGGGCCAGCCCATTATGGCCCGCAAAATCTTGTGGGCCTTTAGCTGGGCCGGCCCATTATGGTCCGCAAAATCTTGTGGGCCTTTAGTTGGGCCGGCCCATTTAAACTTGATGGGACGGTCCACGTGTCAACATATCATAGGCGCGTTTCGCCCATTGGATGAGTGACACATGTGCCAACGCGGACCTGACACGTGTCTCCTCCAGCCAATGATGATTTTACACGTGGAAAATCCCCATTGGTCGGGGCTGTTAATGGGTTATCGGATCCAAAACCCGACCCGATAGCTTAACGGTGTTTCGTTACGGTGGATGCCATGTGTCGGTCACCCTTGACGAAAGCACTTCCGTGACGCGCGATTTATCATCATGGAAGTGGACACTTCCATGATGATAATTTTGGTAATGTCATGGAACACTTCTACGACAGCACAGGTATGACTATCTTGATTCTATCATAAAATCGTCATGGATGTACATGCATGACAAAAAATGCAACCTACTGTGACAAACACGTATCATCACAGAAGTGTATTTTGTTTTTGTACTGATAAAGATGTGGGTCATCCCAAAAGTAATGTCTTAAATCATAGAAGAACTTTTTCTTTTGTTGGTATGTGAAGCTAAGTGGTATGTATTTAGCAACAATATAATTAGCATAGTCAGCATACCAAGGTGTACTATGAGAAACATTTATTGTAGCTAGTTGTTCATCAGGGAAGCTATCATTAATTGGTTGTGGATCATCAAGAACATTTTCATGTCTAGACAAGTTATCAGCCACGGGGTTCTCTGCTCCTTTCCTATCAGTGGTATGCAAATCAAATTCTTGTAGCAGAAGAACCCACCTAATGAGTCTAGGTTTAGCATCTTTCTTTTCCATAAGATATTTTATAGCAGCATGATCGGTGTGAACAATTACTTTAGAATCAACAATGTAAGATCTGAATTTACCGCAAGCAAACACCACTGCTAAGAATTCTTTTTCAGTAGTAGCATAGTTTCGTTGAGCACTGTCTAGAGCTTTACTGGCATAATGAATAACATTTAGTTTCTTAACAACTATTTGTCCTAGAATAGCACCAACAGCATAATCACTAGCAACACACATAATCTCAAAAGGCAAGTTCCAATCAGGTGGTTGAACAACAGGTGCAGTAATTAAGGCTTTCTTTAGTGTTTCAAAGGCTTCCATACAATCATCATCAAACACAAAGGGAATATCCTTTTGCAAAATATTAGTAAGAGGCCTAGAAATTTTAGAAAAGTCTTTGATAAACCTTCTATAGAAACTAGCATGACCCAGGAAACTAAGAATACCTTTGATATCTTTAGGACATGGCATTTTCTCAATTGCATCAACCTTGGCTTTGTCCACCTCAATGCCTCTTTCAGAAATTTTGTGGCCCAAGACAATACCTTCATTAACCATAAAGTGGCATTTCTCCCAATTCAAGACAAGATTTGTTTGTTCACATCTCTGCAAAACTCGATCAAGATTGCTTAAACAATCATCAAAAGACTTCCCATAAACAGAAAAGTCATCCATGAAAACCTCAACAATCTTTTCACAAAAATCAGAGAAGATAGCAGTCATATATCTTTGAAAGGTAGCAGGTGCATTACATAAACCGAAAGGCATGCGTCTATAAGCAAACGTTCCAAAAGGACAAGTAAAAGTGGTATTTTCTTGATCAGATTGTAAAACAGGTATTTGTGAAAAGCCAGAGTATCCATCAAGGAAGCAAAAATGTGTGTGCTTAGATAGTCTTTCTAACATTTGATCAATAAAAGGCAGAGGGTAATGATCTTTTCTAGTAGCTTTATTTAATTTAATATAATCAATTACCATTCTATAGCCTGTCACAATAATTTGTGGAATAAGCTCATTCTTATCATTAGGAACAACAGTAATACCTCCCTTCTTAGGGACACAATGGCAGGACTTACCATCTACTATCATCTATAGGATAGATTATACCTTCTCCAGAAGTTTCAATATTTCTGTTCTTACCACTTTTTCATTTTTGGATTTAACCGACGTTGGTGATCAACAACGGGTTTAGCATCAGGTTCCATATTAATCCTGTGCTGACATAGAGTGGGACTAATGCCCTTAAGATCATCAAGAGTATATCCAATAGCAGCCCTGTGCTTCCTTAGAACTTTCAATAATCTTTCTTCTTCATGTTCTAAAAAGTTAGCACTAATAATAACAGGATATATCTTCTTTTCATCAAGATAAGCATATTTCAAAATCTCTGGCAATCATTTAAGTTCAAACACAGGATCACCTTTAGGTGGAGGAGCACCTCCTAGAGTTTCAATAGGCAAATTGTATTTAAGCAGAGGTTGTTGTTCGAAAAAGATTCTATCTATTTCATTTCTTTCACGCATCTGCAAATCATTTTCATGATCTAGCAAATATTGTTCCAAAGGATCGGTAGGAGGCACAGAAATAGAAGCAAGACCAATAATTTCATCCTTACTAGGCAAATCTTTCTTATGAGGTTGTTTACTAAACTTGGAAAAATTAAACTCATGAGATTCATCACCAAAGCTAACACCGACAGTTTGTTTCTTACAATCTATTTTAGCATTAATGGTGTTCAAGAAAGGTCTAGCAAATATAATGGGACAAAATTTATCTTGTGGGGTGGTGAGAACAAGAAAATCAGTAGGGTGTTTTACCTTCCCACACAAGACTTCAACATCTCTAAGAATCCCAATTGGTGATATAGTATCTCTATAACAAGTTTAATAGTAACATCTATGTCTTCTATTTCAGCGGGTGTTATTTCATCTCTAACTTCTTCATATAAGGAGAAGGGAATAGCACTCACACTAGCACCTATGTCACATAACCCATGATAACAGTGATCTCCTATCTTAACTGAGACAACAGGCATGCTAACAACTGGTCTATGTTTATCTTTTCCTTCTGGTTTAGCAATTCTAGAAGCTTCATCACAGAAATAAATAACATGCCCATCAATATTATCAACTAAGAGATCTTTAACCATAGCAACACTGGGTTCAACTTTTATTTGTTCAGAAGGTTTGAATGTTCTAACATAACTTTTTTAACCACAGTTGAAGCTTTAGCATGTTCCTTCATCCTAACAGGAAAAGGTGGGTTTTCAATATAAGCAGTGGGAACAACTGGATCAACATTGTAAATGATAGTTTCTTCTTTAGCTTTTACCGGTTTTTTAATTTCTTCTTTAATCAGTGGGTGGTACTTAAACCACTTGTCTTAAGGAGATCAACATGAGTAGCAAAAGATTCACAAAAGGAAGCTACTATCTCAGAGTTAAGTCCATATTTAGTGCAAATTTTTTGAAAGGCATCGGTATTCATAAAAGATTTAACACAATCAAACTTAGGTTCAATACCTGACTCTTTACCTTTGTCGACTTCCCAATCTTCAGAGTTATGTTTAATTCTTTCTAAAAGATCCCACCAGAATTCAATAGTCTTCTTCATAAAAGAACCAGTACAAGAAGTATCGAGCATGGTTTGATCATTACAAGAAAGCCGAGCATAAAAATTCTGAATAATAATTTCTCTCGAGAACTCATGATTGGGGCATGAATATAACATTGACTTAAGCTGCCCCCAAGCTAGAGTGATACTTTATCATTCACGAGGCCAAAAATTATATATATATAATTCCGATCACGATGAACTAGATGCATAGGATAAAATTTCTAATGAAATTCCAATTTCAAACGGTTCCAGTTCCAAGATCCAATATCATCGCATAGCCTATACCATGTCAATGCTTATCCCTTGAAAGATAAAGGGAAAACCTTCTTAGCTTCATCTCCGAGCAAACCTGCAAGCTTAAATAATCCATAAATTTCATCCACATATATCAAGTGCATATCAGGATGCTTGGTTCCATCTCCTGCATAAGGATTAGCTAGCAGTTGTTCCAACATACCCGAAGGAATTTCATATTCAATATTTTCAGTAGGTGTAGTAGGTTGAGGGGTGACTAACTGTGGTTCCTGTCGAGGTGAAGATACCCCAAACAAACCCCTCAAAGGATTGTTTTCCATAGTAGCAAGTGACAATTAATTTCAGCACGTAGTAATAATGTTTCCTTACCAATTTCCACTTACCAAGAGTGCTTCACAC
This sequence comes from Triticum aestivum, assembly GCF_018294505.1. Lineage (NCBI taxonomy): Eukaryota > Viridiplantae > Streptophyta > Magnoliopsida > Poales > Poaceae > Triticum > Triticum aestivum. The sequence goes on from NC_057801.1 coordinate 723,757,055, forward strand.
CCCGGCAACGGCGCCAGAAAATTGCCTTGATGACCCACAAATGTATGGGGTAAATTGTAGCTCTTTTAGATAAGTAAGAGTGTCGTACCCAACAAGGAGCAGAAGGAAATTGCAAGTGGTTTTCAGCAAGGTAATGTCTGCAGATGCTAATATTGTAAGTAGCGGAGTAGTTTGGGAGAAAGATAATTTGTAACGAGCAAGTAACGATAGTAGTAACAAAAGTGTAGCAAGGTAGCCCAATCCTTTGGAGGCAAAGGACAGGCCAAAACGGTTTCTTATGATAAGAAAAGTGTTCTTGAGGGTACACGGGAATTTCATCTAGTCACTTTCATCATGTTGGCTTAATTCATGTTCGGTACTTTAATAATTTGATATGTGGGTGGACCGGTGCTTAGGTGTTGTTCTTACTTGAAAAAACCTCCTACTTATGATTAACCCTCTCGCAAGCATCCGCAACTATGAGAAAAGTATTCAGAATAAATTCTAACCATAGCATTAAACTTTTGGATCCAATTGGTCCCTTATGGAATAGCGCATAAACTGGGGTTTAAGCTTGTGTCACTCTCGCAACCCACCATCTAATAACTACTCCACAATGCATTCCCTTAGGCCCAAATATGGTGAAGTTTCATGTAGTCCATGTTCACACGACACCACTAAGAGAATGGCAACATACATACCATAAAAATATCAAAGACATATCAAGTTCACATGATTACTTGCAACATGATTTCTCCCGTGACCTCAAGAACAAAAGTAACTACTCACAAATGATAAACATGCTCAAGATAAGAGGGGTATTGAATAGCATAATGGATCTGAACATATAATCTTCCACCAAATAAACCATATAGTAATCAACTACAAGATGTAATCAACACTACTAGTCACCCACGGGCACCAATCTATAGTTTTGGTACAAAGATTGAACGCAAGAGATGAACTAGTGTTTGAGAGGAGTTGGTGACGTGAAGATGTTGATGAAGATAACCCTCCCCAAGATGGGAGAGTTGTTGGTGATGATGATGACGATGATTTCCCCCTCCGGGAGGGAAGTTCCCCCAACGGAATCGCTCCACCGGAGGGCAAAAGTGCTCCTGCCCAAGTTCCGCCTCGAAGCGGCGGCGCTTCATCCCGAATGTCCTCTCCCTTATTTTTTCTAGGTAAAAATGACTTATATACCAGGAGACAGGCACCGAAGGTGGGCCGAGGAGGGCAGCATCAACCAGGGCGTGCGAGGCCGGAGGGCCATGGGCCCCACGAGGGTGGAGGGCGCCCCCACCCCCTTGGGGCGCCCCCTACCTCGTGGACTCTCTGTGGGGCCCCTTGACTTGTTCTTGATGCCAACCTCTCCTGTAAATGCCCAAATCTCCAGAAAATAACCTAGATCGGAAGTTCCGTCGCCGCAAGCCATTGTAGCCACGAGAAATCAATCTAGGCCCTCTCTGGCACCCTGCCGGAGGGGGCCATCATCACCGGAGGCCATGGAGGAGGATCCCAGAGGGGCCATCATTGCCATGAAGGCCACGATCCAGAGGGAGAACCTCTCCCCAACGAGGGGGGAGGCCATGGAGGAGGAAGCACAAGGGGGAGAACCTCTCCTCCTCTCTCTCGGTGGCGCCAGAGTGCCATCGGGAGGGGAATCGTCACCACGGTGATCGTCTTCATCAACATCACCATCATCATCATCATACTCATCTCTTTTACGCGGTCCACTCTCCCGCACCCCGTTGTAATCCCTACTTGAACATGGTGCTTTATGCCACATATTATGATCCAATGATGTGTTGCCATCCTATGATGGTTTGAGTAGATATCCTTTGTCTTTGGGTTGATTGATGATCTAGATTGGTATGAGTTGTATGTCTTATTTTGGTGCTGTCCTATTATGTCCTCCGTGTCGCGCAAGTGTGAGGGATTCCCGATGTAGGGTGTTGCAATACGTTCATGATTTTCTTATAGTGGGTTGCTTGAGTGATAGAAGCATAAACCCGAGTAAGGGGGTTGTTGCGTATGGGATAAGGGGACATGATATGTTAATGCTATGGTTGGGTTTTACCTTAATGATCTTTAGTAGTTGCGGATGCTTGCTAGAGTTCCAATCATAAGTGCATATTATCCAAGAAGATAAAGTATGTTAGCTTATGCCTCTCCCTCATATGAAATTGCAATAGTGATTACCGGTCTTGTTAACAATTGCCTAGGATAATTTCACACACCGACCCATCATTATTCCACACTCGCTATTTATAATATTTGGTAATATATTCTAACTCTATGATAACATCACATACTTTTATATTTTAGCTCTCCAATATCATGCAAAGTTATCCTCTTCATACCCACAACGTAGTTTTATTTCTCGTTTCTAGTTGGAAGCAAACCTTTTGTGTACGTAGAGTCGTATAAGTGGCAGATAGGACTTGACAGAATATTGATCTTGCCTTTAGCTCCTTGTGGGTTCGATACTCCATACTTATCACTTCCACCTTTGGGAATTGCTACGATGATTCCCTGCACTTGGGGATTAGCAGCCTCCAGGTCTCTTTTCCATTATATTGAATCTCTTTTACATCTTATTAGTTTCCGATCTACTATTTTGCAATCTTTTACTTTCCAATCTATACACCAAAAATATTTACTTTACCGTTTATCTATCTCTATCAGATCTCACTGTTGCAAGTGATCGTGAAGGGATTGACAACCCCTTTATCGCGCTGGGTGCAAGTTGTTGATTGTTTGTGCAGGTATTCGGTGACTTGTGCGTTATCTCCTACTGGATTGATACCTTGGTTCTCAAAACTGAGGGAAACACTTACGCTACTTTGCTGCATCACCCTTTCCTCTTCAAGGGAAAACCAACGCAAGCTCAAGAGGTAGCAATACATTCCTTGCCCGAGATTCGATCATCGGTATCTCTATACCTAATTCAATCTCGTTACCGGTAAGTCTGTTTACTCGTTCTGTAATACATAACCTCCTGACTAACTCCGTAGTCATTTGTTTGCCAGCTTATGATGTGTATTACTGAGAGGTCCTAGAGATACCTCTCTGAAACTCGGAGTGACAAATCCTAATCTTGATCTATGCCAACTCAACAAACACCTTCCGAGACACCTATAGAGCATCTTTATAATCACCCAGTTACGTTGTGACGTTTGATAGCACACAAGGTATTCCTCTGGTATCCGGGAGTTGCATAATCTCATAGTCGAAGGAATAAGTATTTGACATGAAGAAAGCAATAGCAATAAACTGAACGATCATTATGCTAAGCTAACGGATGGGTCTTGTCCATCACATCATTCTCCTAATGATGTGATCCCATTATCAAATGATGATACTATTGGGGAACGTTGCATAAAATAAAAAATTTCCTACGTTCACCAAGATCAATCTATGAGTTCATCTAACAACGAGAGAGAGAGATGCATCTACATACTGTCACGACCGGTTTTTCAATAAAATTCTTATTGAGAAAATCGATCTCTTGATCCCAGTATAGGAAGAGTTATCCTTACTGGTAGACAAATACTTGAATACAGAAGACCGATAGCATTAAATATATTACAGGGTTGAGCTGAGGCTGCCCAACAATTTATTACAAACACGTCAATATTGTACATAAGGGCGGTTATGACACAGGGGTGTGGTAACATGCTACTAGATCGAGATAAAAGTGGTGGTGGATAACTTGACTCCTAAACTGGCAGCTCATCGAGCATCGAGGTGAGGCTCGATGAATTTATTTCTGGGGTAGCGGAAGAGGATATAATACAGTGACCAAATCCAGGGTCGCACGAGACTGACTGGGATTCCTCTAGGCGTCAGACTCTCTATCGAATTCTTCATCCATGAGATCGCCTTCATCAACATCTAGCCAAATCAACAAGCCAGGTGAGTACTTTGAAAGTACTCGCAAGACAGTTCGGAAAAAAGATATAACAAATGCATGCATGAATGCGTCATGAGCAAAAATAGTGATGCTCATCCAAATAATAAAAACTGCACGACATGGTAAGTAAAACAAACAACTGAAAACCGATCGGGTGTCTGGAGCGACGCCTCGAAGGGTAAATAAAAAATAATCATGCCGCAGTCGGGCATCTAAGCGACACCACATAAAGGGCTTATATTGAAAAGTAAGAGACAAGAGTGCCACAGTCGGATGTCTGAGCGACATCTCAGAAAGGGCTTTTATTGAAAATAAATAACAAGTATGCCACAGTCGGACGTCTAAGCGACATCACGGAAAGGGCTTATATCAAAAGTAAATAACAAGCGTGCCATAGTCGGACGTCCGACATCACAGAAAGGGCTTATATCAAAAGTAAATGACAAGTGTGCCACAGTCGGACGTCTGAGCGACATCACAGAAAGGGCTTATATCAAAAGTAAATGACAAGTGTGCCACAGTCGGACGTCTGAGCGACATCACAGAAAGGGCTTATATCAAAAGTAAATAACAAGTGTGCCACAGTCGGACGTCTGAGCGACATCACAGAAAGGGCTTATATCAAAAATAAATAACAGGTTAGTCCATCCACAAGAATAAACTGTTAACCGGACTTAACACTCATGTGGTTCACCGGAGTTTATTTCTGAGACTGGCCTTTGACAAGATAAGATGGTCACAGTACTTGGACATGTACAAGATGATTCAAAGGATTTTTGACTCTGCGGAGTTTGTACTAATTTGCCCACACCCAACGGATTTCCGTAGTCACAAAGGACTAGTTCCGTTTATGGTATTTCAGTAGAAACACATCTGACCAGTACACACCCATTCCACCTCACGATGCCAGGAATCACCCTTGACATCGTCCAAGAAAAACTTTGAGATGGGGAGGTCACAACCTCGAATAGCATGGGATCAAATTTCTATACGCGCGCTCTAAGGGGTTCCCCCCTCTCGGTCCCAACCAGAAACACACATGCCCCCTGACCGGATGACGGGCTTTAATCCAGGGCCATGGAACCCTCATCCCGGCCTCTCTATTTGGTGTGTACCAGGAAAACTTTGCAACTTACTAAGCCATATCCCATGCGGAAAACATGTGGTAGTACAGGAAAGGAAATGAATGGGAATGTGACTTGATTCACGTTGACACTAAAGTCAAATAGACTGGCATAAGACTGGCATGCCACAACACTGCCATCTTACCCATTTTCGTGCCATCACATGGCCATGCAAACTTATATCCAACACATCTGGATTTCCGAAACTCACTTGCTTCACCCCTGCATGAAATATAACATTTAACAAAATGCTCATAAACGTGCCATGAAACTACTAAAATGCAAACATGCAACAACCACTCATCATATCAAAAGTTCAAACATGCTTGCCTGGTTCTGAGTAGTCGGAGTCTAACTTGGCGAAGTTCGCGGCTCCGTCACCTCCTCCGATATCTACGGTATAAGAAAAATACGCACTTAACGTAAATACCGTGAGTGCATAGAAACGTGTTCCAAATATCTTTCAAATAAATATGACAAAAAACTAGACAGAAAAATAAAGATGACAGAAAAAGAATCAATCAAAAATCATTTTCTGTCTAAAAGTTATAATGGTTTTAGAACCAGGGACTTATCTGTGATGAAATAGAAAGTTTCCAGGGGGCCAACTGAAAAAAACAGAAACGATTCGGGAAAAAGAGAAAACACTGACAAGGGGTCCCACCCGTCAGGTTTAAATTTTCAAAGGGGAAAAATAGGGCTCGACGGCGCCCGAGAGCTGCGGTGGTCGCCGGCGGCGATCCACGGCGAGGCAAGGGGATCGGGTGGTACCTACGTGTTCAGCGTGTCCTTCCGCGTCGGTGGGTGGTGGTGGCGGTCGCCGGCGAGCACTACGTCGATGGCAGCCCTTGCTCCGGCGGACGGCGGCTCGGGTGGCGTTGGATCTCGTCGGGGAGGGCTGCGAAGGTCAAATCGAAGCTTTGGTTAGCTCACTGGGTGCTCGAGGTGGCTACTAACGAGGTTTGGGCGTCGGGGATGGCCTCACCGGAGTGAATCGGGCTGGTGGCCGAGGCGGATCGGGGCGGCCGGAGTTTGGGGAGGAGACCTCCTCGAGGTCCTCCTAGTGGCTTGGCGGAGTGTTGGCGAGGTGCAGTGGTGGTGCGTGCTCGAGAGCGAGCTCAGGGCTCCTTTTTATAGGCAATCCAAGGCGGTGGCCGTGAACGGAGTTCTCCGACGATGGTTACGGCTGCACAGAGCTTGGTTGGGCGGTTTAAGGAGTTGGGCGTCAACATGGAGTTCCACTGGTTCCGTTTTGACGCTAAACTAGCTTGGATTAGCAGTCCCGGGGGGGATTCGACAGAACGGGGCGGCGCGGGCCCGTGGATGGCAGAGGGCGTGCCCTGTGCTTGCCGGGCCACGGCGATGGTGCTGCGGGGGGTGCGCTGGCATGCATGAGCCACACAGAGGGCTAGGGAGCAAAGGGCGGCGCAGAACGGCGTAACAGGCCGATGCTGGCTCCGTTTTGGCTGGCACGGGTGGCCCTGCCACCGCAGAGGCTGCCGGCGTTGAAGATGCTCGCCGCCACTGATGCCTGCGTCCATCCAAGCGGGCGTGCGGTGCTCTGGCCAGGGGGAAGAGGTTGTGCGCAAAGCGCCAAGGTGCACGGGTGATCAGTGACCAATCCCTGACGAAAAATGACACTGCAAAATCTGAATTTACTGAACTTACTGAAAATGCACATGAACAGTGCCGGCCAAGTGTTCGACAAAATGATTTTGGCATGTGGGGATTTTATCTAGGGCTGATCTTTGGTGTGGTGTCCTCTCATTGCATCTGGGGGCTGCCTGAATTTTGGTAGAATTTTTGGGGAAGAGGAGATATGAATTTCACCAAATTTGACAAATCTGGTCCAAACATGCAGCGAGAGAAACTTGAAAATTTTGAAAAGAGGAAGAGTGGGTCTTGATGGTTCTAGGTTGTGGGTGCTAAGGACTATCCAGAGGAGTTGGTTTGAGATCAAAACTCAAAGAGAATTAGGCACTTGCTTTGCAAATTACCTAGGCTTAAAATAAATGACAGAATTGTTTTGGGGAGGAAAATAAATGTAATAAAATCCAAAAATGGATTTAACTTGTTGGGACAGAATGTTTGGATTGCCCCAAAGTGGAGGGAGGGGTTTTGGGAGATTTTACCACAAGAGATATGGTAAATCCAAGGATGGTGCTACACAAAAGAGTAGCTCAAAAACTTTTGGGTTCTTTTTTAAAAGAAAGTAAATTTCCAAGAAATGTTTTTGAGGGAGAGATATTTTAGAAAGGATTTAATAAGGCCTTTTTCAAACCAAGCAAGGCTTTTAGCTGAAAACAAAAACAAAAATTTTGGAGTGTGTCGGTATAGTAGAATAGGGGTACCCTAGTACCCCGAACTTGTGCACGGGCAGTTGCAGCACCCCGCGGCAAGGCTTGCCGGGCTAACACCAAGATCCTCCGTGGTTCCCTTGGAGCCATTCAAGAACAAAGTATTTAAGCTCAGGAGACAAGGCCCCGGTAAGAGGAGCTTGCCGGGAAGGCCAACCGAGGCACTCCAAGGAACTTGTCGCGACGCGCCACGCGCTCCGGCAAGGCAACAAGGCCCCGGCAAGAGGAGCTTGCCGGGAAGACCAACCAAGGTACCTCGAGGCCCGGTGAGCGACAAGCCTCCAGACCCGACAAGATAACAGCAGCGGCAAGGCGCTTGCCGCGGCAGGCGGCCACTCTGTGCCCACGCTCCAGCGCATCCACCAATGTGTCGCTCTGGGGGCCTCTCCAGGCGCGCGTGGCGGGAGGCTGTGCAGCCAGCGGTGCGCAGTGGCATGCGAAGCTGACAAGATCGCCATCGTGGCGAACGGTGGCACCCCTAACGGTCCTTTTCTGCATTGTTTGGGCGACTCAGACGGGCATTTAATGCCCTTGTCCCCTGCCGTCGGGGTTAGGTAGGGTGCACTGTACAAGTAACTGTACCAACCACCTCACTTTTTACATTTGTACCCTTCTCTGCGTTGCCACCTGCCGGTGACCCCTTTAGCGTATAAAAGGAGGCCCATGCGCAACGTAGAGGAGGTTCAGTTCGACTGGTTCGCGAAGTTCGACTCATTCATAACCCAGAAAAACACTACGCTCTCTCTCTAGAGCAAGAACACAAGATAATCAAACAAGCAGCAGTAGGAGTGTTATCTCTCTGGAGAGCTCCGAAGCTGGGTAAACTGCTCGTGTGCTTCGCCTCGATCTGCTCTT